>NW_015517763.1:2703-3347 GCF_001515645.1 Sinocyclocheilus grahami | reverse complement strand
ACACACTTAAAGTAACTTTTCAGACCTGTTGAATTACAAAATATACGTGGCAAGCTGTTTACTCCTTTAAAACTAGCTTGTGTCTATTTTTGCATTACTAGTAGCCCTACCTATTTTATTTATTAGTAAGTAACCCAATGACACGTGACTTTTTGACTAGTGTCTAGCGATAGTAATTCATAAATATTTCTTATCTCATTACCTATGTATTGACTAATAATGATTTTTTTATTTTAATAGTTTTTTTTCTAGTTAAGCCAAAATTACGAGAATAGTCTTCATAAAATACTTAAGTCTCGTATTACTGTGATGTAATTTTGTCTTTATTCTGCAAATATTTTTATTTATTCTTACAATGTTATGACTTTTTATCATTTCTTCTTTGAGCTCAATATTCTTGTATTGCTACGATTTTGATTTTGACAAAATATGACGACTTTAATCCCAGTGCTACTTTATTCTCAAAAACATTACTAATTTCGCATTACTAAGACTTATTCTTTGCTACTTTGTTCTCAAATAATTGTGACTTTATTCTCAAAATATTACGAGTTTTATTTACAATGCATTAAATTCTGTCCTCAAAACATTGACTTTAATCTTGTGTTGCAAAGACTATTGATGCGACTTACGACTTCTTGTAA
>NW_015517763.1:0-1705 GCF_001515645.1 Sinocyclocheilus grahami | reverse complement strand
TTAAACAAATTAAGAAAAAATACACATCACAACACATTTACGATCCCTCTTATTTTGTTTAATTATTACACATTTGCATATTCTGCAAGGGATATGAAATTTGTGAGCAGAAATGCAGCTTAGGATGCTTTTGCAGATTACAGTAAATGCTGTTTACATTAATTGCCAGTTACAGTGACAATTCAACTTTGGTTAGTGTTTGGTTGGTGAAAATACTTTTCAGATGTAACCGTAATTTGATGACCACCCATTTAAAATGTAGCTGTAATGAAATACAGTTACTCATTTTAAATTTAAATGCATAACATTTATTCCGTTACTCCCTAACCCTGGGTATAAATATTATAATATGTGCAAATGTTAAAACAGTTTCTGCGCTGTAAGTTTTGGCATTTTGACTGATTGTTTATAGCATTATGTGTATTACGGTAATGATTCAGCGCTTCTGTGCCTGTTTCTCTGCTCTGTTGTGAATGTGTGTTAAAGGTCATAGTTAGTTCATTTCCACTGTAGGCTAATAAACACAACAGATCACATGTCTAACATACCTACATAATTTAGTCAGACGTATCTGATTCATGTGCATGCATCTGTTAGCCTTTAAAAATAGAATTTGTGGTCTGTTGACATGATCTAAATTCAAAACTTCCTGCATAGTGCATTGAATGAGGAGAGAGATCTGTTATTTGATTTCAAGAACATACTGTACAATAAGACGCTCAAACATCACAGTTGAGATAAATATAGTACATGTGGTTTTGTGAAGCGAAGAGATATGCCTTATCACAAAACCACACAAGCAGTTTTTATTTGCTCTCAATAATCTGCTTCAGCAGCAGTTATATCAGAGCAATAAACTAGATTGCAGTGTTACCGGCTTATTGCTTCTTTTATTTAAATGGTGGCAACTTGTCACATTAATATGGAATTCAAATTATGTCCAATATTTATTTATAGTGGCTTTGAATCGGATGTTTTTGCTTTATTCAAATATGTTTTTCTTTATAAAAAGTGTGGATGTGTGGGGCAGATACTTTAAACATTTATTAGGTTGCATGCTAACATGTTCAACATTCTCTTTTCTGTAAATATCCCTCTCCCTCTCATGTATCTTTACAGAGAAAAAAAAAATCTGAAATTAATTTTTTTCACATTATTTCTTCCAAAATGAAAGAAGACACAACATTTGTATTTGTTGTAGTTTCACGCATAAATTTAAATACGAATCTGGTGCATTAGTAAATTGACTTTCTGTCAGCAGGCTTTGAAGCTCCTGAAGTCTGGAAGGAGTGCTGTGGTTGTTGTGGATTATAAGAGGCTTGGCTCGAGGCCCGGGGGAAGCGTGTGATATGATTAGTGTTAGCGATGAAGGTCCTTCCTCCTCCGGCTGCCTTCTCTCATTCTCTGCATCCTGTAGGTCTTTCGGGCCACTTCACGCTCTTTCTCCTGCACCTCTGTGTCATCCAGCACCTCCAGACCGGGGATCTGACTGATCACATACTCCCTGTCATACAGTAGTTAATATGGCTTCTACATATTAGTCTACATATTCAATTTATAGATTATATTTGGGCTAAACTACAGGCTTTAATGTAACACATAGTCTGGTTTGCCAAATTCAGTTTGTAACTGATTGCTGAACTTATTGGCATAAATACTGAAGCACAGCTTACTCATTAAGATATTGGACACTAGACAACATGTC
>NW_015517762.1:2525-3347 GCF_001515645.1 Sinocyclocheilus grahami | reverse complement strand
AGCGAGGAAGGTAGGGAGGTCTAGCAGTTGTTAAGGATGTCTGTTCTCCCCTTGAGCCCCCGGATCAATGACTATCCCCCTTTTCGCTCTGTTTGACTTGGAGTCCGACTCTGGACTGGACCAGGCTTTGAGCTGGACCCAGAAACCTGTAGGAAACCGACAGGCCCTCCTCGCTGCTCAAATCATGTGTATCATGAGCTTTTGTTGTCTTGAACTTACTGAAGTTGACAGGTTTTATTTAACTTCTTGTCATAAACACAATATACACAAATCCATTTGGTCAGGATCCTCTGCCAAAAAAAGTACATTTCGGTAATGTGCTAAAGCAAGACATTGGGTGAAATTGTGACCTTTATACTCTTTGTGCTTGTGCAAACCGTGAAACCTCAACTCACACGCAAAGAAAATGCATAATTACTAGGACTTTGAAATATATGCGAACAGGGACGTTCATACGGACAGTGATTCACCACAACAAAGCAACTGAACATTCATTTTCGATGAGAGTTGTGTTTTTCAGTGACAGACACCACTGCGCCGTGACAAAGTTGAGCTCAACATTATGCAAATGAGGCGGAATACTGCAGCGACTGGGAAAATGGCGTTTTTTGTCCTGTCTATTAATTTATAATAATAATTAATAAATTAATAAATAGTAAAAGCCTAGAGCCTAAGTGAATGTAAACTAGTCATTTTACTTGTTTACGTTCAATTAAAACATAACGTGTCATGTTAACATGAATACTCACTACGACCGTCATTTTGCTAAATGCAATAAACTACAAAAAAGAAAATAAAAATTATATATATATAAAAAATATA
>NW_015517762.1:0-743 GCF_001515645.1 Sinocyclocheilus grahami | reverse complement strand
TATTATTATTATTATTATTATTATCTTATAGTAATTGTTAGAATGGTCACCGATCAGTGATCTCCACATAAAACTGATCGTGTAGACCAAACCGTAAGTCGTAGAGACTTGATACTTGTCCTAGGTTTTTCGCCCAATCGGAACCAAACCAGTGCAGAAAGATTCCCTGGAAAGTGAATACCACCAATAATTATCAAAAAAAGTTGAACTTTCGATCAACTGTTGCAAAGGGACGCCAAAATGTTTGAAAGGGGGTGGTGCCAGTTTTACTAAAATGTCTATAACTCCTGAATGGAATGAGATATCTTCGCAAAAAACTCAGAGCGCTTATGTAAGAGCTCGATCTGAGGTCACAGGAAAAAAATATTTAGATTTTTGAGCTTGGCCACTTGGTGGCGCTATAAGACGGAAAAACATAAAAATGGTTATAACTGCGCAACCATTTGTCCCATCAACATGAATATCGGTGTGCACGGTCTACAAGGAAATTTCATGTCTGAAAGGAATTTGAAAGAAATTGGCCACTGGTGGGGCGACATTGCATTTTTTTGAAGGGCGTAAACGATTGTACATTGCGCAGTTTTTCGCAAATATGCATGATATTTGTATCATACAAAAGAACTCCTCATTCCGGACAACTTTGCCTCTAGAACCAATGCTGTCAAATCAAATCGTTTGTTAAATGATTGAGAAGATGCAAAAACCTACTTTTGCGAACTAGTCCTAGGTTTTTTGCTCAATCT
>NW_015517761.1:2210-3348 GCF_001515645.1 Sinocyclocheilus grahami | reverse complement strand
GCAACCATTTTCATATAAAAATGAAATTATTCCAGACGTGTGTGTGTCTATATAAATATATCTATCAACAAGTTTACTGTTTAAATTGAAAGAAGTTTACTGTTTAAAATAACACAATTAAACAAGTTTACAACAATTGTTTAACATTAGAAAATAATTTGAACAAAATGCATAGCATATTAGAACACAATGCAATTAATACACACAAGACAGGGACGGACCTTAGATATCTTGATGGCATATCATAATTCTAACTCATGTGTAACAAGAAACAGTTTGACTTTGATAACAGTACATCCGCCTCCAGATGTGCAGCAATGTCATTTAGTCACAACATGCATGTTTTCTGAGTGACTGCATGACTTATTGCTCCCTAGTGTTATATGTAGCCACTAAAATATCCACATCCCATTAATGACTGTTAATTGCAAATCAAAAATAACATCACAACTGGTATGTCAGCATGGCTCCTAATTCCACTTGATACTTGAGTGTCACGCTCGCATGCTCAGTGCCGTGAGTAACACGATCTTATTTACACTCGCTGCACTCAGACCTGAAAGGCCTGTCCACCCCGCTGCAGTGATGTCATATGGTCAGCAGCGGAGGTTTCCTGGCCTTTACTGGCTGTGTTTCCAGCAGCTGAGCTCTGCCAGGCC
The DNA here is from genome assembly GCF_001515645.1 of Sinocyclocheilus grahami. Taxonomy (NCBI): domain Eukaryota; kingdom Metazoa; phylum Chordata; class Actinopteri; order Cypriniformes; family Cyprinidae; genus Sinocyclocheilus; species Sinocyclocheilus grahami. Next base: position 2,689 of record NW_015517761.1, on the reverse strand, counting down.
GACTCTAATAAAACCCTGCGGGAGGTGTCAGGAGAGGTTGTGAAAGTGAGTCGAGCAGCTGTCAGGGTTTCCAGTAAGAGGCAGGAGGGTGGGGGCAGGTGAGGGCTGGGGTGTGCCAAATGGCACCCGATTCTTACATTATATTCAAATGAGTGCATTTGTCATCCATCCCGTGCCAGACTGCTCTGGCTGTGTAGGGCATGACTTGTGGTGCAGCAGAGAGATCTGTGTATGGCGAGAAAACACCCATCGTGATTTCTTGTGCATTCCGTATGTTTGAATTGCTTCTCAGTTTGAGTTAACATAACCTTCGAGGTTAGTAAAGGGATTCTTGACATATGAGGAGATTGTTTGGAGAGTTCAAACTCTGTTATGGTTCATGGGCTGATGTATTGTATTTTGATGGCGGTAAAAATGGATGTCAAATATCACATAGTGTCCACTTAAAAGTGCTAAATAAACATGCAAAGTGGGATTGT
>NW_015517761.1:0-1465 GCF_001515645.1 Sinocyclocheilus grahami | reverse complement strand
TTTGCATATTTTGTTTGTTTACAAATGTTTTCAAATGAATTGTTTCCATCTAGTTTTGTTTAGTTTTTTGTTTACTTGGCCTATTTTCTGTATGTTCTGTTTTTCTGTCAGTAGTTTTCATCTTATTTTTTAGTTTACAATAATAATCCTCTTCTCACTCATAAGTACACCATTTATTTTTGAAATGCAGCTAATTTTGGCTAGTTTGTCATAGTGTTTGACCATACAGCCTTGACAGCTTGACACATAGCTGTCATCAGATACATCACTTAACCTAAAAAGGACAAAGCCAGATACGGCCTAGGGCTCATCATTTCCCGGTTTGAGACTTAAATGAAGGCACTAGCTAAACATAGAGTGCAGGATTTAGCACAATCATCACAGTACTGTGACATCACAGACCCTGGGATCTGTAGCTCTATTTTGGTGGTGTTTACAGCAACAGTACAGACAAAACACAAGCTGGACATGCTGGTCAAGTGGAACACCAAAACCAGAAGATCTGATTCAGATTCCACTTGGATTCAAAACCATTGTCCCTCCTCTTTTGTTTGGAGTTATTATGTCCTAAACTGCTTTGTCCACGTATACACGTTACACATATTTCTTACTGACCATGAAATTCTATTTTGCATTTTATTTATTAAAAATATATATTTATGACCTTATGTTATGGGATATTTTGGTTGCTCTGTAGAAGTACCTGTACTAAAATAGAAAGGCCAATTGTAATGTTTTATTCTAATATAAAGCACTATAAAATAAAGAATTCCTACATTTAAAAAAAAAATCTTTGAAGAAAAGTCTGCAGCCATGGTTGCCAGAATATGGTAAAAAGAAAAGTAAGTGATTATACCAAATTATTAAAGTCTATTTTTAACCTTTATGATATAGTGAAAACCATGGTGGTAAAGTGAAAGCCCACTGTTGACATAAAGTTCACCACAAGTAGCTATTCCACAAGATATTGGAATATTAATGAATATTAAATAATGAATATTAATGTATAGAAGGTGCCCAGTGTCATGCAAATACAAAACATCATCATGGTATCACACGACACCAAAATAATGCAATCAAACATTTATTTAACAACATATGATTTAACATACAACCCTAATGTACATAACTGATAAAAAATCTTAGAAGAAACATAGTTTATTTAAATGAAAAACCATATAATGTGATCTGTCACAGAGATTTCTGAGAATGTCAATTAAAGGTTTTTTTCGTTGTAAATTAATGTTTTTTTTCCACTTCCAAAAGCTGTACATTTAACAGTATTTTACTGTAAAATTACTTGCAATGTCCCAAAAGATATACTGCAATTTTTTTTACCATATATAGTGTAAAGGAAATTACTGTAAACCAATTAACAGGTTTTTAATGCAGCATTTTTACAGTCAGTAGTAAAAAAAAATTTTTTTACAGTATATGTATTTATCTTTTTATTTTTTACTTGCCA
>NW_015517760.1:1849-3348 GCF_001515645.1 Sinocyclocheilus grahami | reverse complement strand
AAATTGACCCTTATGACTGCTTTTGTGCTCCAGGGTCACATTTAAATCTCACTGCTTTTTTAACTTTGTCAACTCTCGGAATTCGACATGATCTCTGTCCTTTGTCCACAGGTGTGCATAGGGAAGATGTTTGCTATCCAGAAGACGGTCGTTGAACAGGAGGAAAAGAAGAGCGATTGATGTGGCGTTGGAGCGACGGTCAGGTGTTCTCTGGCTGTGCAGGACTGTTGCGGGCTCGAGGGTCTTCATGTTTCCTCTTCAAACATCTGCGTCAGGCCGGTCTTGATGGGTCGATCCCACGTCCGCTCCGGTTTACGCACTCATTTAAGATTCTGTGTGCCGTGAAATTATATATAATTGTACATAATGTAGTATTTTTCATGCTTTTGTGGTTTACATGTTACAATAAATCCATGTCAGCTGCATTCGCTTGTGTGGGTTTTCTGAGTAAATGGCTGTTTTCATTGATCTGTTCCTTAAAGGTTGGTTTCACAGAGGGTAAAGGTGTCTGACAAGGCCAAACGGTTAAAAATAGCTCATTCTGTTAGTTTTCAGTCAGCGATGGCCTAGTAAAAGGTGAAAGGTATAAAGATCGCATTACCAGAGTGTATAGCAAAAGCAAGCAGTTTTGTTAAAAGTCTTATGCTCGTGGCCTAAATATGGCCCAGTTCTAAGTGCATGACGTAAACAGAGATCTAAATGAAATTACATGAATTCAGGAGGCAGATACCGTTGACAGAAGCACTTGCATTAATCAATACAGTGTTAAAGAGAGTTGTATTTGGACATTTATTTCATTGTGATATTAAAGCAGCATACCAAAAAAGAATATAATAATTTGTAGTCATTATATTCTTAGATTTATATATATTTGTTCAAATATTTCAGTATTTTTTCATCACGTTTACTATTAGTTTTGCTACTTAAATATTCATATTCCCATAATGCATTTGCCCAACTTATGGTACATATTATACCTTTATCTTTTAAATGGACAAAACCTTTATTCCTGTACACTGTATGTAATATTGTCTTACAACCAAATCTTACATAATTAGCATCTGATCTATATTTACTTGAGCTGTTTTATTTACAAATCTGGAACGTCAGCCTTGATATCATTTCACATCCACAATGTTTGTTTTTTTATTTTCAGTTTTGCTTTGGTTTATATTACATTGACTGTGCAGATATGCAAATGAAAATGAAAAGCATGCACACTATATATCCAAAGATATTTTAATTGCATCTCAATGGTTGTCATTCGTGAAGAATATTTGCATATTGCAAAACAGAAGACCTTCGTCCCTCTGCATTGCTCGTCAAACAGATGCATAGAGCATACAACGCTCGGAGAAACTGCAGCAAAGCTGGACTTTGGTTTAAATGACAGATAGTTTATCTCATATGTGTACATATAGACTTCAACACAGCCGATCTCTGAGAGAACTCTAAACATTTCATTTTAATGTCTTCCATCACTTTATTCTATGGAAGCT
>NW_015517760.1:0-1681 GCF_001515645.1 Sinocyclocheilus grahami | reverse complement strand
TTCCCAAAATTATGAGTTAACAAATGTCATTGATGAATACTCTCAGATCAAACTACATTTATTTGTCCCAAATGGAACTGCTGATTGTCCATAATTCATTGCTGTTTTATTTTCTCAGTGATTAAGCCTCTTCATTCCAAAGAACTTCAGTGTCAGTGCATGAGCCATGATAGAAACGACACATTTTGCATTATTAATAAATGGCTTGACTCATTTGGGAAGGAAAACCAGCATAAAGTAATGTGTGATTCCCTGCATCATTTCAGTACACAACAAAGTCAATTCTTTCATCATTTACTCATCCTCATGTCATTTCAATTTGTATGACTTTCTTTCTTCTGTGGAACACGAAAGGAGATGTTTGGGAGAATGTCCACGCTGCTCTTTTCCATTCAAAAAAAACACATCGCAGCCTAAAGAGGGGCTGTCAAGCTTCAAAAGGGACAAAAAACAACAAAGTATAGTATAAAGTCTTTGTGTGAGTAAAAGCTTTCCCCTCCTCCATAGCTCCCATATCTGATTTGCATTTATATTTCATTGGTTCTATGTGTCTGGAGGCATATCTGGTCTGAACCGAAGGTAAATGTATGGAAGCTTGGTTCCGCTACAGCATTAAAAAAAATTTATAAAGAAATTTTAAAAAAGGTAATTGTGACTTTTTATCTCACAATTCTGCCTTTTTTCTCTCTCAGAAAAACTCTCGAGTTTATAAAAAAGTTATAACTGCAAGACGTAAATGCATTTTTCACAGAATAAAACACAAAAAATGAATAATAATCGCAACTTGTATGACAATTATGACTTTTCTTCTTAGAACTGCAAGTTCACGTCTCGCAATTCTGAGTTTTCTGAAAGTGTATGAAAGTCTGATTTGTGAGATAAAAAGTCACAATTATCTTTTTGTTTTTATTTTGTGTTCCTATGACAGAACAGGCTTCAATTCAAATGTGACATGACTGCAGAAGACAAGATTTTTAGCAAGTAATAACTTTAAAATTATAAAAGTATGTGATATTAGAATTTTAGAACATAACGGACAGGACATATGGACCACATTTATGACACTTTCATGGTGTTTTTGGGGCTGAACAACCCTCATCCACTTATATGAGCAGCTTGGACATTCTACCAAATATCTTTCCACGAAAGAAACAACATCAAACGGGTTTGGAACAACATGAGGGTGACTATATGATGAAGGAAATTTCATTTTTGGTAAACTCTTTCTAGGACATGTCAATCCACTGCATATATCCTTCGGCCTTGAGCGCTGAAGCCTCTTTGACGACAGTAACAGTGCTCGGTGAAACGCGCAATGAACCCCTGCGTAAAAGCGCACCACTTCATATCGCGTTGAAAGCCGCGGTCTCGCTGGATGACGAGCTGTGGTACTTCAGCGAATAGTTCATCCCATCGTTGTTGTCCCAGAACTCAGAGTTATCGTCCCTCATGTACACGGCGAAATGCACAGCAGCGCTCGGACCTAAGAAAGGAGGCGTGTACAAGGTGAAGGAGAAGCGCTCTCCGCGCGTCTTGTGCTCTGTGGGCACGGGGATGGCTTGCGCATCCACGAACGACAGCCAGTCGTTGAAAGTATACCTGACCCCGACCTCTCTCCCACCCATCGCGCGTATGATCCCACGGACATCAAACTGCGTGACCGTGACGCTTTCCAGCGCGA
>NW_015517759.1:0-3349 GCF_001515645.1 Sinocyclocheilus grahami | reverse complement strand
ATATGTGTGCATTTATATATACATAATATACACAGTACACACACAAATATTATGTAAACAAAAACTTATTTTGGATGTGATTAAGCGTGATTAATAGTTTGACAGCACTACATAAAAAATAGTTTAAAAATTTGATTTAATCACTTAATCAGTGACAAAAAGTGACAATGTATTTGTATTTTTAATTCAGGCTTTGTATTTGCTTTGTAATTAGACATATTAGCAATTTAATTTAGTAAGTGTTAAAAACTATTTTGCATTTATTTCAACAATGTGTTAAATTGAACCCTAATTAAACTATTTACAAATATAAAATTTATTTTTTAAAATTGGGATTTGATCAGCATATTAATGTAATTAAATTAAAGGAATACATTTAAATAAAATAACTTTTACTAAAAGGATAAGAAAGCAGAATAAGGCATACATCGATTTTAGAGGATTTTACGAAAGCTCCAGCTGGATGGACATAGTCGTATAAGATGATCACCCCCACCATCACACGCAGACAGAATAATACTGTGTCCTCACTGGCAAAACGACTGCGGTACTCCCTGATCAATACACACACACACACAGAGGGGATGAATTACAAAGTTACAGCCTGCTACAGAAGAAACAAAAGGCCAGTGATTAAACACAAACATGTAACTTACGGTGTCTCTAACATGACTTTACACACACTTGCCATCGTACTCAGACAATCTGTTGTGTTCTCTACGGGCAGTTCTGCATGCTGATCAGACAGAGAGAGCAAAATGTGTTATTTACAATGGTTTGTAATGAGAAAACAGTGTTTTGGAAGTGAAAGTGATCGAGAAACATTTTTATATAGATGTGTTGCCGAAGTATATCATGTCTTTTTTGAGAACTAATTAGGTAGAATTTATTCATGAGCATCTGGACTTGTTTGTCCATTTATTTATCACCCATTTGAGTGGTTTGAGTTGTGTAAACACTGCTATAATCAAAATACAGCAGAATTTAACAACCACCTACCTTTGATACAAATTTAGTTGTGGCATCGCTTAATGTTTTCAGCATGGGCGTGGCATTGGCGTAGAAGAGAGACATGCGATTGGCCAGTTCGTTGTCAACTTCATTATGCTCTTCTGCCTGTAGAAAGAACACGCATGTTTTCAGTATCTAAATGTGAAAAATCCATACTTTTGAAGATTTAAACTAAAGGGGTCAGTTAAGGCATTGGGGTTTTTGGAGGTTACGGATGCGCTTTTCCTTGGTCAGCTTTACTTAAGTAGTTAATCATGGAAATGGATGTAGAAATTGGGCATTCTGGTGCACTGAAAATGCATTTTAGCTGACTTGAAACATTTCATTCATTACTCTATGCTAAAAAGTGAATGTAAATCCTGCTTTAATCCACAGACTGCAGACATGTCCAGAATTCCTAATACGTGCTCTTCCACAGCTGAGCTCATGTTTCATGAGATGAAAGCGACTGTCGTAATTATTCTTCGCAGAGAGTGCTTTTAATTGGCAAGGCAAGGTCAACGATCCTCGGTGTCAACCATTGCTGAGCGGCTCCCTGATGATACAGCACACGCTAATGAGCCTGAAATCGTTAGCACGCGTTACCGACTCGACGTCAACCGAACGCACTTCAGCTCTGTGTCAGCTAAAAGATAAAAGCGGGAGGGAGACGTACAAAATAAATAGCAGGAAAAGATGGAGAGGATGAGATGAGTGCGATATCTCATGTTTCCCTGACTCAGGATCTTGTGCCGCTCTGCCACCTAATGATCCAGACCATTAGAGAACAGAAGAGCTCCCATTAACCCCTGTGACACGGGGGAACGAGGTATTACTAAAACATAAACCGTCTGATAATGAGCCACATTTCCATACGGAGCAGGTTTACTCACTGTTTGGTTGATGATACGCATGCGGCTCAGGGTCCTTCTGTAGTAGCTGAAGTCATTCTGGATGGCTGGGTTGGTCATCTGGAAGAGAGAGAGAGCAGGTGAGCATTTAAATGCAGAACTGGCAGCTGAAAATTGCATTTCTGCTGAATATGGGAATGGGAAACATGTAAACACGGCATTCATGCATTTTTCATTTTACTGTGTATGTATGAATTCGAGTGAGCAGCTAGAAAATCAAAAGAGCATATGGCCATTTCATCCACCGCTGGGTTTTGTGACAGACTTCATCAGTGCAGTAATCTAGACAATAACAGACTCTCTATGGCACCTTTGAAAGCAAGTGCACTTAGTTTTCCATTCATTTCACTAATTGGTGGCAACTGGACTTTGTGTTCCATTAGTTCAACTAATTAGCTGAATCACTACAAAGCTAATTAAGTTAACTAATTTGATACAAAATTCAGTGGCTTACCAATAAATTCTAGCATTCACATGCTCTATAGCAATCGCATTATGTGTGATATAGCGGCTGCTATCAGTTTCAGAACAAAACTGATAAGAAAAAAAAAAAGCAGCTTCACTGTAGGATAAGCTTTAACATTTTTTAAGTTGTCATGAAATGAAAATTCACCCAATCTATTTTCTAAATGCATGTTATAGATATTATTACATATTTTAGTGACTTTTTGCCGTTTTTAAGCAAAAAATATATCACTTAGCCTGGATGGAATTTTTGTATATATGTGGCTTGGGGAAATCAGTGTAAAATTTTACTAAATGTTCATTTTTAGAGTCCAAAATCAGTGCATAATGTGTTGCAATGCAGCACGTTTCCTTGAAGGATTCACAAAATGCACTGTCAAACACAGGGATAAGTTTTAGTCTTGTAATGTCCAGTGTTTATATTTTAAATGTATTTGTTTCTATAAGCTACAGAATATGGAGACTGAATCGACTTATAGGCCTAATAATCTTAATATTCTGGAATAGTGAGAATAAATGTGTTAATAATGGATGATTCTACTTTAAATCATCATTTAAAAGGATATAATTGGATCTGAAGACAGTAATTATTACAGTAGCTATGTTTCCATCCAAAACTGCGAATTTAACTTGTGCAAAATTGGAATATTGGATAAATCATTTGCGAATAAAGCACGAATTGCGAATTCCATCCAGCGAGACGAAGAGAACAAAATCATCACTTCATGACAAACTGGCACCAAATATCACCAAGAACAAGGTCATTTTCTGCAATAGGAGAAGCCACTGTGGGTATTTTTTCGTATTTAATAAACTACATAGCCTCAGAGCGCGCAGACGTAACGTAATAAACGTGGTCATGTTTTATCTTACTTTTGGAGGCGGATGCTTGCTGTTTGGGAGCGCAGTCATGTAAGACAGTTCTGGGAGGTTGTTAAACTGAACCACTTTGACAACAGACTTTGGCTCAGGCATTTCAGAAT
>NW_015517758.1:2419-3349 GCF_001515645.1 Sinocyclocheilus grahami | reverse complement strand
AAACTCATCTTGCAGCTTGGAAGTGTACAGATTCTCCTTGGTTCGGAACCATCGCATTAAAGGAAACATTACCGTACATGTTCACGCTGTTCATTTTCATCTAGCAGTGCATGAGAGACCTAATTCAGTCCTTGTTATCACACAGCTACAGGTTCAGTACAGTACAGTGAATCCAACTGCATTGCATGCCAGGCATAAATAGACATAAACTGATCAACTTAGCATAAATGCCTCTCTCACACATCACACTAAAGGTATTATAGACTGGTTTTATTTCTCATTAATTAGCCAAGCTTAACCCTTAAATGGTGTCTGTATCCTGGGAGACTTCTGAGAGGCTGGAAGGGGGGGAACAGTGAGTGAGGGAGCGGGCCTAATTTCAGAGTAAACATTTTTAAGTTCCTGCAAATATTCAGAACAAACAAACTATGGTGTCAACTTGACACCTTTATCTAAAAGTAACATGGCAACATGCTGTGAGAAGGCCACTGACCTTGAGGTAAATGTTCCTATCGTTTACCACAGGCGCACGAGACACCCCTGCAGCACAGAGGGCCCCCTCACGGCGTTATAAGCCAATTATAGTTAAATTTCCTCATCTACAACGATTTTTCTCTACATAGGAGCCGCATCAAGCTGTGTGAATCCACTGATTTTTAATGTGGCGTAGAGTCAGGGTTGATGCATTCGCACACAATAATTGGTGCAATCAAAGTATCACACACTCCATTGTTGATTTAAGATTAAAAAGATATGCCAAAAATATAGGCTATATGCTACTTTTAATTTGGACTTGCTTCAGCGCACCAAATTTACAAGTTCATGACAAAAATAGAACGTTCAACTGAAAAAAAAAATCAGCACAGAAAATAAAATAAAAAACATAATGAGATGTAAATGACTCGAGATATAAAATATATATATATATAT
>NW_015517758.1:0-1050 GCF_001515645.1 Sinocyclocheilus grahami | reverse complement strand
CGATTTGTTCCGTAGATGCAAATACAATTTGCCATCCATGACACGTCTCAGTTTGAGATTGAGTATCTTTTACCACAATCTACCCCCGCAAAAACGAATCCGAGTATTTTCAGAGGATGAGAAAATAAAAAAACTGAAAAGGGCAGATACTAAATAGCATTAGAATAGAATGGGGAGAAACAATAAACCGAATCAAAGAAAACAAAGAAGGGACACAAGAAAAGTGCGATAAAAAATCAAATGCGGTAGAAAACGAATCGACTTTAGTTCACAAACAGGGCTCCAGTAATTCCACGCTGCGTCTCTGTATTCCAAACGCACAGTGCGCTCTGCAACGGGGAACGCCGATCTATCCGTTTATTCCCAATCTGCTGCGGTTTTACTTCCAGGACTTCAGCTTGCAGTAGCATCACTTACACCTGAGCGTTCGTGTGGAAATACATTTGCCTTCTCTCCCTTTCGGCTTCGGCAGAACCCTTTCCATGCATTGGCATCCGAGCTCTCGGTAAAGAACCGCCGCACTCAGTCAGGCGTCTGGATGCCCGCATTCACTGTAGCAGCGAGGAGGATAGAGGCGCGTTCACGCTCTTCTTTCTCAGGGGAGTTGGACGCGCGCGCTGTTCACGTACGTCAGCCGGCGCGTGCTCCAAATAGAACGCTGGGGAAGTTCGTTTCGAATTCTTCGATTTCGCAGCTCCGAATATGATATTACGTCATTATGCATTGGGTTTTTGCTTCCTTTCTGCCTGCAGGTTGGAAGTGTTGTCGTCAAAATGAGAATGAAGTGAGTAACGTTAGACAACTTGACACCAAATGAACCAAACACAAGTATATGACTTGTGGTAAATTTCACCTCCCCCAGTTTTTCTCATGGTCTAAATGTTTCATGGGTACAATCGTTTTTGAAGCTACGCATGGACTGTTTGACAAACTGGGGTAAGCTATCGAAGAGACACCAACCATATGATTAAATGTGTTGAAGCATTAAAAATATTGAAGCAGCACTTTGCAAGTTACAAAACTCAGCACTCTGGCATGGAATGATACAGC
>NW_015517757.1:2060-3351 GCF_001515645.1 Sinocyclocheilus grahami | reverse complement strand
ACTCACTCACTCACTCACTCACCCACCCAACCAACCAACCAACCAATCAATCAATCAATGGTAAAAATAATTTTCTAGAAATGTAGCATAAAAATACAGTCACAAATTACATTCATTTTGGTGCCTATATATTCACTGTTCATAACTTTATATTTTATTGCCTGGTAGCCTATAATGTTAATATAAAAATTAACTAAAATTCTGCTTTGTAAAACAATTTAATAATATTTCAGTGTGCTTTTATTGTTTTGAATATGGCATATTTTCACCATAAATTGTCCATTCACTTTATGTTTCTCAAAAACACAATTTTTGCAGCAAAATTACATGTATTGTCCAATTTAATTAAATAATGTTTTCAATAATGTAATGTTTTTGTATACGGTACGGTAACTTACCATTAAACAATTAGTCTCTAGGGCTATTAATGTGAAAAAAATGTAAAATATAGCATTTGCTTTGTACAATATTGTACAATAATTTACCAATATTTTATTTTATGTACATGTGCAATTATATACTCTTTCTGCATGTAATATAGGCCTATATATTTTTTTTTTACCATAAATTGTTATAAAAAAACAAGAACAATTTTTACAGTAAAATGTATGTCCAATGTAACTTACTTATTTTTACTGTATATGTAGGTAACTTAATTCAATTACATGTCTCTAGGACAGTATTTCAAATGTAAAATGTGTAGCATATATTGAAAGTTTCTGATTGAAAGAGTCATTATTGAATGACACTAGAAAATATTAAAATCTGAAATAATACCAATAACCCGTGTTTTCAGCACTAAATGAAAAAGCAGCTTGATGTATGTGATTCCAGTGTAAAGCACACAGCCTCAGTCAGAATGGGTGCAAATCTGAAGCGTTGAGAACCGTTAAAGCAAACGAAATGACATTACATACTTTACAGGCCTGCAAATGTGAAGAAGCTGACATGCATTTTCCAATAAAGACACTGATGCTTTATAAACGTCAAATGTTGTGTCTGACGCTAAAGCAGCCAGGAAATACATCACAAACGAGCATCTTCCTTCATCAGATTACATTTAATTTCACATTTTGCAGGAATGACTCCCCACCCTTTATGCACGTTATGATTTACAAATACAGTCTGACAATAGCAGATCACCTAACAAACGGCCTCAAATGCTTTGATGAGATTTAAATTCCTCGCAAATTAGACCTTATTATCATTCCTCAATTTCTCTGTTCTTAATGATGACCAGACTGCAATCAGTATGAACATATAAACAGACATCTCTCTCTCTCTCTCTCTC
>NW_015517757.1:0-931 GCF_001515645.1 Sinocyclocheilus grahami | reverse complement strand
TTTTTTTTGCTTATAGTTTTTAATGATATTTTATTTCAGTTTTAGTTTAACTTGTTAAACTTGCTTTAAAGTGAAAATGGAAATATTGTAAAATATACATTTGAAATAAGTTAAACATTTTTAATATTTAATTTTATTTCAGATACAATTTTACATTTTAAAATAATGTGTTACATTTTGAAAAAGTCTGATATTATGTTACCATGTCATTTTGAGTTTTCTCATCCTTCTTTCTTTCCTTTTTCTTTTCTTTTTTTCTTTTTTTGTGGGTTTTGTTTTGTTTGTGTTTGTACCAGTCATATGTTTCCTTCCAAGGACGAAGCAAGTGATGAAAACACTCTCTCACATCATATTAATAGCTGCACGCACAATCCACCAAATCATCATTTTAGTAGTCATCATTATAACTTAGACTGATTCAAATCGACAGATTTAAGAGAAGGTGGAGGCTGATGGATGGCTTGTGACCTCCAGCGACACAGATGATGGATGACGGTGGAAAAGTGTAGGATAGGGTTAAACCGTAAAGGTGTCTTAAATGTCTAAAATGGTGTTATTAAAATCCGTGCCCTCACCCGTCCTGAGGATGAAGAACAATAGTGTTGTCATTCACACAGTTAGCTCTCATAAACTCTTCACACGTCCTCTATTGCTCGGTTAAACTGAGCCAAAGGAGAGCGATTTCCCCTCCGCAGACTCTGTAAACGTCAAAGTGAACAAACCCTGGAGTTGTAAACGGCTGTGATTATGTGATTGCTCATGACAGAGAGCACTTTGAGATCCAGCTACAGAGCTGCTGCCATAAAGAGCCTGTTTAGAGCAGCTCCGCAACGAGCTCTGACAAGATAACAGTCCTTTTGTCAAAAAACATTAGATTCTCAGCTCTATTTCATAAAACACTTTTTGCAAAACACAACACACAATTCTCTGT
>NW_015517756.1:2660-3351 GCF_001515645.1 Sinocyclocheilus grahami | reverse complement strand
AAATTTTTCTGGATTCGGTTTTAATGGTTTTAATTAAATTTTAATAATAAAAAAATGATGCTTAATTGAGTTAATGAAACTAACAATTTATACAAATGTACACAATAGTGTTTTATTTTATTCGGAAATTCGGTTTTCATTTTTTCTGGATTCTGTGTTTTCAATTAATACAAATTTATTATCAAAAATGGTTGCAAATAAATGAATGCATAAACCTTCAACAATTTAATGAATCAAAATGTAATCAAATGAAATTGATCCCTTTCATTTTTTGGCAAACAGTGTTCTGCACAACAGAAATTTAGTTTTTAAATGAAAAATTGTGTGATTATTCCCTAAAATACTGTTTTAATAAGTTCTCTTCCGAGTGCAGTCCACGTTAAGTGGTCAACATGGTGTAAATGTAAAACAAATGATCTTGTTAAATATATTTGCAGAATACATGCATGAAATACAGTATGAAGGCACATGTAGAAACTTGTCTTAGACATATCCTAGATGTTCAGAAATACAATTTAAAAAGGCCTACAAATTCTAAGTCAATTAATATTCAAACTAATTAAATCAAAATTTTTAGATAGCCTAATTTTTTTTTTATCCCAATTGTTATCGTTAGCGTATTGCAGGTGTCTAATTGCAACGTTGCCTAATACTTTTATTCAAAATTGTGATTCCTTGATTTAAAAAAAAA
>NW_015517756.1:0-1166 GCF_001515645.1 Sinocyclocheilus grahami | reverse complement strand
TAACAGTACATCCGTCTAGTTGCAAATTGTAATCCACGAGATTTGCGTTTTCTGCATTGTGGAAGCCAAAGGGCCCTATAGTTACCACCCCGTTTCAGTAGCTGACACCGATACCACTGAAACTTTGCAATTCTTGAAACCAATTTCAATAGCACAGCAAAAACTAATGCTCAAATAAACAGTCATGGACTCTTCAATAAGTAAAAAAAGAAAAAGATTCTTCAATAAGTTGGCTTGTGCATTTCTGTTCTGATCTCATATTTCCTGGTTAACTTCATCTTGTACTTTCCACCACAACAACTTTATGATGCCGTTTTTTCCAGATCAACAGCCCAATGAATCCATAATTAATTACAGATTTTCCATCGCTCAGGATAGTGGTTGGTCTCTCAAACAAAGTTCATGAAGCTTAACTGAGTTGAAAACAAACCCCCACCCACTGTTATCTCATATCCAGTGGCCCAGTCCAGTCAGGGCTAAATGCATCAGAAAACAGCTGCCGGGCGTATTTATAACATGCAGGTGACACGCAGCACATGGGCCAGTCACATCATCACTCGAGCTGTTTGTGAGAGACTATTAGCCTGGATTGCATGTCTACAGAATCAGACCTCAGGCTTGTCTCTTTGACACATTTCTAGTGTCACTTAAGTGGTGCTTTTACAGGGACACTGTTCTTCTGTTGTTCCAGAAAGGCACCGTGGAAGTGGTTTTCATGGCTTGCATGTTATTTCCCAAGTCTTCCAGGAAAACCATATGATGGCTTGAGTGAGGAACTGGGATTTAAGTTGTTATTGACTGAAAGTCTTCCACCCCACCACAGCTTTCATATCTTTAAACATCTTGATCGGTTACGAAACACTCAGGAACAAATTAGGACTGGGGGATGAATGTTTGTAATAACAGTATTTTCATTTTTAGGTGAACTATCCATGTTTCGTCCAATTTAGAGGAACAAATTGTTGGCTAAAAACCAAACTTTTAAAGTAGATTGTTCTTGTTGTTAATGTCTCACTAATGTGCCCTCTAAATTGCATTCATGTCATGTCGGAAAGATTGTATTTATGAGTTGAACACACATGAACACCATCTCAAAGTCATAATTATGAGTGGGAATATCTGAACTTTCTTTAAGCCCAGAGTTTTAGAGTTAGTGTTGTGCCACT
>NW_015517755.1:2483-3363 GCF_001515645.1 Sinocyclocheilus grahami | reverse complement strand
TGAGAGTAAAAAGTACCAGAATTTTCCATTTGTGCATGACCAATCCCTGCTCTACATGATAAATGGCAACAAACCTAGACTCAACAGGTATGCAGAGCTATGTTTGTCAACCTCCACCCATTAATACAGCAAAGAGGAAGTGAAGCTTTGGTATGGTAAGAAAGGACACAGTCACAACTGTTATGCTGAGGAACACAAATGAGGAACAGTGTGTTTTTTTCTTGGTCAGTATCAAATCCTGTTGCATATGGTTTGACAGCATAAACGAAGATACAAAAGATTTCTCTGTCTGCAATAGTTCAGCTCAGAATCACTTCGGAATATTTGGTTGAATGTAAAACCCCCATAAACGCATCTCAAAACAATCATTACTGCATAATACTTGAGTCAGAAATTTGTTTACATGCATATAAGGAGATGGATGAGTACATATGGATCCATTTGGGTCATAAAGTAGGGGGATAATCCAATCTCTAGACTAAGAGGCCAGCTGGCAGTATGTGACTTCCTTTCTAGCTTGAGTATCTGGCTTTACACACCATCAAGCAACAAAGTATAAGTGAATCTAAAATCAATCGGTTGTCCTTCTGCTATTTGTGGGGGGCAAATTTTGGCCTTCTGCTGTGCTTCAATGCTTGTTTCAAGATTAAGAGTGTTTCTGTTCAACACTTAAAAGCGTGGAAGAACAAAAGAAAAGGCTAGTTTGGTGATCGGGATAGTATATTGCTGAACTGAGGGAAATGATCAGTCAGACAACAAATGTCAGACAACCAACTTTCTAAATGCAACAGATTTCACAAAAACAACACACACCCAGAAAGTGGTCTTTTGAGAAGAATTTCATAATTATGTTTCTTATCTTGTTGCAAGTGTTGCTTAG
>NW_015517755.1:506-1345 GCF_001515645.1 Sinocyclocheilus grahami | reverse complement strand
TAATATAAACCTGGGTTAGGCCCACTTACAGCCCTCAACAACTACTATCCTCTCCCTTTATCATCTTTATCACATAACATGCACACACCTAAGCACGTAAAAAGTATTACTCCTGTGAATTTTGCGTAGGCAACTCACAATTACAGGAATGCATGCCAGGTTTCACTGCACTTTCATTGAAAACATTACCTAATGAACTCAGACCAGCTAAGTTAGTTGCTTCTCTACCACAGTATACAGTCATGTCACTTTGTTATCCTCACTTCAATGAAAAATACCCCTATTTAGCATAGAGAAGCACTTGGATAACCACACATAAGTAGTATGGTATTATTGTGAATACAGTAAGAAGTAAATGACCTACAGAGCTGCTGCTGCTGCTGCTGTGTTAGATTGTAAACACAACACAGAATCAAGGAGGTGTCCATCACTATGACCAATACTAGACTTTTTGAAAGACTGAAAAGAGCCTTACTGGGGTTATCACAACAAAATACGTGAATACGGAAAGCAACGTATTAAAATTCGGAAACAAAAAGGCCAATTTTGATCAAAATGGCCTAGGCCCGGCTCTTCAAATTGTCTACCTTCCCCTTCTTTCACTCTCAAGTTGCGAGAAGCAAGTGTAGCAATGTGCACGCGACAGCCGGGTGTGTGACGCTGGACCAATCAGAGCGCAGAGCTCCGAAAGTTTACCTTTTATGGCAAGAGCCGGGCATCTGCCGTGGTATAAAAGAGCGCGCCCAGCCTTCCAGCCTCACTTTGAGCTCCTCCACACGCAGCTAGTGCGGAATATCATCTGCCTGTAACCCATTCTCTTAAGTCGACAAACCCCCCCC
>NW_015517755.1:0-496 GCF_001515645.1 Sinocyclocheilus grahami | reverse complement strand
CCCCCCCCAAACCTAAGGTGAGTTGATTTGTAAGCTTTTATTACGTTATTAATTCGTTGATGTTAATTCAAATGTTTAATTCGAATGTACAAATGAAGCTAGATTGAGTTATTAGGCTCAGGTAATTTAACGTTGCCGGTCATTTGGCAGTTTACGTAAAGTACTAACTTTGCTTGAATGTTAGTTATTCTGTATTAACGTGTGGTGATTTGTTATACATGTCTGCTATGCTATCTTAACTCCTGTGTAACTTGCTGGAAGTGACGGCACCCGTTGTAATTTAGGCACGACGTTGAATGGGCCGGTGTGAAATAAGTTTTCGACCCTTTTAACCTTAAGATGTGCCCTGGTTAACAGTGATTTAACGGCTGTAAATCTGACTGTACAGTTGTAAAGATGTTGGTGAGGCATGTTGCACACTTGATGGATAGCCGGCATGGGAAGCTCTTTGTGCAGGCAGTGCTGCAGCAGGGTGTGACCTACTTTAGCTAACGTT
>NW_015517754.1:2085-3363 GCF_001515645.1 Sinocyclocheilus grahami | reverse complement strand
GTCTAGCATGCCTCCATCTTTTCAGGCGCATGAAACCATGTCAGCTTGTTTGTCAAAAACTCGGCTTCAATTCACACCCAGCTTCTTTTGCATTTCTTGTTTAATAAATAATTAGCTTGAAGTTATGTAACCGTTCTATTCTCAGTCCTAATGCAGGTGGTCAGAAGAGTGGAACGAGTTCATCAAGATGGCTGAAAAATAGCAGTTTGACTACTCACCCATTGTTTAGAAAAAGACGTCTTTTGGGTTTGATCCAAGTTTCAGACGCAGTGGCAAACATCACTTTGATTCCGTCATTTTGACTAAAACCGGATAATTTAAGTAGATTATAGCTACACTTTGTGGTTTGGGTTCCGTTCTGTGCAGATTAATTAGCATTTGGATGTAAATCTGATCCCACTCTACTTGGAAATTAAATTTTTCAGCAATCAGGTTTGTAATGATTATCCTTAGCCCACTCACAATAACCATTTTATAATTTATAGTAGTTATTAAAAGAAATACTCAACGGAGTATCTTTTAAATATTTTCTGTATAGAGCTGCATTTTGGTTGCAGGTGGTTATTTTTAAAAAACTTCAAAATTGTAATATTTATAATAATCTGTCAATAGTATATCAGAGTGACCAATATGATAACGTAAGTCAGATATTGCATATATCAGATTTATGACCCATCAATCCACAGTGAAACCACATTTAGACAGTAAACGGAACACTTCCTGGAAAATTCAGTTTCGCAAGTTGAAATTTGGCGACACTGCGGCGATCTTTTTTTATGCTTTAGAGTAATTTGTTAAGCTAACCGTGATCTATTTCTGTCCTTTTCAGCACACAACAGTTCTTCCTTTCCTCATAATTGAGATGAGAACAACATACCATCGATATCCCAGCAGGACCTGTGGACTCTTCGCGGTGTGCATGTTTGCTGTGGGATATGTTGTATGGTAAATGTCTCTTTTCACCAAATTGGCTTTGCGTTTTTCTAGCACAGTGTCAGTCAAAAGAAAGATTCCATCTGGCCACCTGAACCTCCAAATCATTCCCTTATGTCTTTCTACACAGTAATTAATTTGCTTGAATTCTGGCACTTTTCTGCACGAACAGGGTAAACTTTGGTCTCCCATTACATTGTAAAAGCATTAGAGGCACAAATCCTGTGTTAACTATCACCTAACATGAAATGAACCTAGCAAAAGGAGGCAGTTTTAAACATACGAAATGACTGTATCGCCATTTAAAACAGAGACTTTGACTATAAGTTTATCAATAACTTCAAA
>NW_015517754.1:386-1045 GCF_001515645.1 Sinocyclocheilus grahami | reverse complement strand
GAGTGCGGGAGTAGATTAAACAGGCACAATCCATTACATAAACGGACTGTCAGACCGTAGATTATAACCATGTGACTGCATTAAAATTGCTCCAGCAAAAAAATTATTTAAGCAGCACCGCATCGTAACAAAAAGAGCAGTGTCTAGCATTCACAGACATGAATGGTAGACACATTGACAGTGCGGTGACTGCTTCTGCAGCCTTTCAAACGCTGGATTTAGCAGACAGAAGGACATTAGACAGATCACGGGTGCAAAGGTAACAGATTTTCTCTGTCTCGCTCTCATAGGATGTGCTGGGTGCACAGCATGACGGGGGTGTGGGTTTATCCATTGCTGGAGCACATCGGGCCCATGGCCAGAATTCTCTTCTTCATCTGCCTCACGGCTCTGATCAGTGTCTACTACGTCTTGGGAGAAATCCTGAACAACTTCATCTGGGATTCCTCAAAGAGTAAGTTAAAGGGATAGCTCAGCCAAAAATGAACATTCTTTCGTCATTCTAAATCTGTATGAGTGTTCTGTGGAACACAAAAGAAGACATTTTGAAGAATGTTGGTAACTAACAGTTGAGGGTCCCATTGACATACTATGGAAGTCGATGGGACCCAACACTGGTTACCAAGATTCTCCAAAATATCTTCTTAAAGGGAGAGTTC
>NW_015517754.1:0-376 GCF_001515645.1 Sinocyclocheilus grahami | reverse complement strand
TTCTGTCATTATTATTCTGTCATCCTCATGTCATCACATGAGGAACACAAAAGAACAGAAAAAAAACACCATAAAAGTAGTCCATATAACTGCACTATATTCCAAGTCCCTGTGAAGGCTTTATGTGAGGAACAAACTAGGGATGCACCAATATTGATAGCAATATTAATAAATGGCTGATATTAAAATTCTATACGGTTTTGTCTAATTAAATAAGCGAATTAAAATTAATGAAAGACAATCATTTAAAATGTTATAAGTGAATTTAGGCATCACAATATTATAATCTAGAGTATTAAAAATATATATTTATTTTGAGATTTGCTAAAGAATACATTTAACAGTCTTATTAAAGGGATTGTTCACCCAAAAATGA
>NW_015517753.1:0-3355 GCF_001515645.1 Sinocyclocheilus grahami | reverse complement strand
TTTTTTTTTTTTTTGGGACTTATGGAGGTTTTATACAACCATCCTTGATATTTTGATGCACATCAAACATTGGCTCATGTGATACCAAACTGCAGTTACCTTTGTCACTTTTCATAGGCAAAAAGACTGGCGAAATGCAAAGTGAAGGCGGGTTAGAAAGCGCTTCATATAGGCCTTTTCAGGTTTATGACAAATGAACTGTACAACACTTATCAGACTTTTGTACGGGCTTATGTGTTTTCTCTTCATGTTTGCGTCATTGGACTATTAATGATATAGTATGTACAGAGCAAGAAAGTCTGGTGTTAGCTTATCTTTTAAAGGTGTACTAATTAATTTTTCCACGGATTTATAGTTAACAAAAATGATTAGTTTTAACAAATATGTTACACACTCACATGAAATCCAGTCATATCTTTGGCTTAGAAAATACAGGTGTAAATACATAATGTGGGTTGCCATGTTGAGATCATATGACTAGCTGTTTTGTGCAATTTAAGCAGTTTAATAAATTAAAATATTTATTTATTTATATAGTAATAATAGCATATATTTATACAGTTTAGCAGTGCTCAAGGTGCTCTACAAAATAAACAAAACCAACATAAATCAAATCAAATACAACATACATATTAAAGACACAACCTAATGTTCCTAGAGTTAACAGACCAAAAAAACTATGAAAAAGAACAGAACAAAACTAATTTATTTAACATTCTTAAAATTATTTAGTGCACCTTTAAGTCTATTTGCTTATCTGCACAATGTCCAGTTTTATTTCATTTAGGCAAGACGGTTTGTTTATGCAAAGGGAATCACTCATGTTAATGTATCGTAATTACCAGTAACAAGAAAGAATCTCCTTTCAGTTTGAGGTTTATTTGGATGTATGTTTATGTGGTGTGTGTATGTGAGTGTATTTGATACCATTATATTTCTCATGCAAAATAAATAATAATGTCTTTACTGTGGCTCATCTGCAAGCACATTACATTTTTTATCAGTTTAATTTTTTTTATCAGTTTAATTTTTTTTATCAGGATTGTATTCCAACCTGAAATCAGTGTAAAGCTTTCATGTAGGCAGTCAGTGCAAGCTAAAGGTTAGTTTGTGATGAAACAGTCTTGAATACATCTTGAAATTGCCTTGCTTACAACATCGAACACTGAAGGTGATGGTTCAATTTGGCGGGATGATGTTATTGCACATACAGGCATCACATTCAAAATTCAAAATGTATATAGACCTACAAATATGTTGTATTCTTAAAATGCAGTACAGATGCATGCAAGTGAAGGTTATTGTTAGTTATTTTTCATTACATTATCACTCTAAATGGCCATCCTAAGATAATAATGAATAGATTATATTAAAATATTAAAGTGAAGAAAATCAGAACTATAGCCTACCTTTTAAAAAAGCATTACTACTGTTTCCAGACTGAAGGAAATTTTTATTTATTTATTTAGCATCTCTTTTAGCTTTCACAGCTGAGTCACTAGTCAGCACCATGGGATATTTATGAAAGCATATAAAAATCAGTCAATAATAAAGTCATCCTGACTGTCCATTCAATAAAGTCAAATAGACTCTTAGAGATTTTTATTAATAATTTTAAGCAGTTGAGCTGTGCAGTTGTGACTTCAGTTTGTAGGCCAATCTGGAAAGCTGTGTTCCCTCATGAAGAGACTTTCACGTCTTGTTCTAGCAATGTTGTCTACAAACCTTTTTTTTATTCATAAATTAAAATGGCTATTCTAATGTGAAATTCCTGAGGGAGTCCATGGCTCAGAAATGCTCATTTTCTTCCCAAGTTGTTTGGGATTTATAGATTATTTACCTCATTTTCAATAGGTTAATAAAAACAAAAAAAGCTATTTATTCATGTGATATTTACAATATGGTTATTTTATCAGCACTAAGACATTCTTTTTAATAGTGGTGAGTTCAATGGGCTTGAAACCATCATTCATTAATTGAGCTAATGCTAGATATGTCATATTTATAATAAATATTTGATTCGTTTTTGTGTCTGAGTAATATGCTGGGAAAAACCCATTAGGTGTGCTAAACTCCCTTTTAAAAAGCTAATTAAAAATAATTCCTTGATACTGAGACTTTTATGCCATTTTTCTCTCAGTACTGAGGGAGGTTTATTGGTGAGGGATGTTATTTAGGTATTAATGCATTCGTTTTTATTACATTTATTTTGATTAATTATTAAAAAACATTTCGCCCGCCATAACGGTTAGTAAAGCCCGCTCTATTTTTGAATGGTCACGTGCGCTCATCAGTTACTCGGCGGATGTGCTGCTTCTGCCTGATCTCCTCCTCGACCGGCCCAAGCAACTGACAGGCCTGCATTGACTTCCTGGCGAATTACTGCAACTTTGTAGCTTGAGGAGCAACTTAAGGTAATTTCTTATCAAAAATACTCGCATCAGATGCACATATATCCGTAAGTACGACCACTTTATCGGTTGTTTGAGATCTGTACACACAGTCATTTCTGTGTGGCTGCATTGCTGTTCTGTTACTTTCTGAACACAAAGTTTACAGCTTATAAAGTGTAACACGGTGGGATTTAATGCACTTAACTGTGTCCGCATGCTTCATTCGAGGCAGTAATCCTCTATATTTTGTTGTTACACTAAATTATATGTGTCTTTAAGGTTGCATTTATGTGGTAACGTATACAGATTCAGCCAGAGAACAGACCTTCAACTGCTCCATGTATGCAAATCAGCGTATAATCGTGTAAAGGAGAGCGTGGGGTTGTTTTGGTTGTGACTTGATATGATTATCTGTGTTTATAACAGCGTTAAACTGGACAGATATGAGATATAGGTGGATATGATTTCATTTGAGAAGCATTTGTTTCTTGTAATCTAATGTAACATGCCATTTAAGCTATGTATTTTCTTTGGACTGTAATGTTCAGTGTCCCTTTATCATCCCTTTATTTAATCATATGTAATCTGTATTCAGAGTGAGTGTGTGTGTGGTGTGTGTGTGTCTCTGTGTGTGTGTGTGTGTGTGTGTGTGTGTGTGTGTCTGTCTGTCAGTGTGTGCACCTGTTTTTCTATTCTGGTGGGGACTTAAACCTGACTACACAGACTCATGGGGACTCGTGTCACGGTGGGGACCTAAATTGTGGTCCCCACGGGTACAAAAGCTTATAAATCATACAGAATGAAGTTTTTTGAAAACCATTACGCCTATGGAGAGTCCCCACAAGGATAGCTGACCAGCCTCTGTGTGTGTGTGTGCATACACACACACATACATAATTATACATAAAAATATAATAAAAACTAATATAGATTTTTTAATGTATATGTTTTGTTCATGGACC
>NW_015517752.1:0-3356 GCF_001515645.1 Sinocyclocheilus grahami | reverse complement strand
ATCCTTCAGAAATCATTCTAATATGCTGATTTCCTGCTCAAGAAATTATTTTTTTTGTTGAAAACAGTTGTGCTGCTTAATATTTTTGTGGAAACCTAGATTTTTTTCAGGATTCTTAAAAAATAAAAAATAGAATTTTTTTTTAATTTACATTATAAATGTCTGTCACTTGACCAATTTAAGGCATCCTTTCCAAATAAAAGTATTAATTTCGTTTTTATAATACTTTTGTGTATTTCAGCTTGGAAAAGTGCTTAGAGCATTTCTTTTTTGAGTTTATGTTAGATAAATGAGTTGGACTGAACGAAGTTTAACCTATAATGTTGTTTTCTCTTAGGAAAGGAAGTTGTGCGCACATCCATTTCTAGAGATCTACAAAGGGGGAATGATCCACTATATGGGTCCACTGGCTCGGCAGGGTGATTTCTATGTTCCCGAAGTTAGAGAGGCCCAAAGATGGCTATTGGGAAAAGAGTCTGAAGAGGACGGGAGGACAGACATCACAAGTAAACTAATTATTCAATTTACAGATGCTTTCTAATTTAAAATCACTCGCAGTACATTTATTAAAGGAATAAAAATGTAACAAAGGCATACTTTTGATTATCTACACACTTTAAGCCTTATTTTGGCTAGAAGAAAGGGCTAACTGATGTACATAAACTACTAAACATCATTTGTTTGGTCTTTCCGTGATGTTGTTGGTATGAATGTTTTGGTTCCCAGGCAAAATTTTTAACTACTGAATTACTCTCCAACTGTATACTATTAGTAGCACTATTAGTAGCCTATCGTCAATTTAACAAGTTCACATTTAGCAGCATAGTGTTTTAATCGGCATTAACCACCACCATATGGAGGTTTGACGTGGATGTCATACTGGCTGAATTGTGCGATCACCTACACCTGCTCTAGTGATAATGAGACACAGTCTGTGTGTATGTACTGTATGGCATGTTGCCCTGGTCAGACCAAAGCCCAGAGGTACCACTGAGCAAATATGAAACACGGGTGAGCTGTTTGGGACCTGAGGGGTGTGTTGTCCACACCAGCTGTCCTGGACAGTGTGTGTGTGAGTCCTAGAGATGCCATTTCCACCTGTTACCTTGAAACAAATTAATAACTATAATATATGATAGAGGAGAAGATTAAAGCTGAGAAGATAGAAGATTAAAGGACAAATTTGAAGCCTGCTGGTTTATTGGGTCCAAATGTGCTGCTAAATTGAATATGTTTCACGGTCTTGTTCCTGTCCTCTTGTCATTCAAGCACACGTTTGATCCTCTAGCGCAGGGGTCTTCAACGTTTTTCAGGGCAAGGACCCCTTGGGAGATACAAAATGTGTCAAGCAGAGCTACATATTAAGCATATAGCCTTTGATATTAATAGAAACGAACCATATTATGATTAAGAATAAATAAATTATATGTTAAGAAGACAGTATATCAGAACTATGAACATTATTGTTGTTGCACATGCATCACTACCTGTCTATTACTTTGTATTATTAAAACTTAGATTTATGCACTATAACACATTGAAATAAAAATCACAATTCATTAGTTGTTGTAAAGTATTTAAATGGATTTGCAGAGTCATACATTTTAATTTTACAAGTCAGATGGACATTTGCATCCACCTGAACTTTAGTTATACGTTTATTTTAAAAAAATCACATTCTATTGATGCAAATATTTTTCTGGTAATCTATTAGTCTGCATTTACATTGCGCGTATCTATTTTGACACGCCATGTTTTTGTCCCGTGCTAGTATCACTGTCAACGGCAGCTTCAGAGTCAATCGTGCATTTATATGTAGACGTCACTTCCAAAACTTTGCAGCATGTAATTGGCCATTTGTCTTCCTAGCAGCATGAAAAACAATACTTTTAGTCAACGGTTTATAGCTATATAGCCTAGAAAGTGCGAAAGGCCGCTCACTTTACAATTACTAAAAAGCTGTCACTGAATCTCAGTTCGCGATATCACAACGTTCCATTAAAATCAATAAAGTTGTCTACACTGCATAATGAAATCTCTTATTTACATCGTGTCATTGTTTGTAATGAGAGACGATTGGCGAGAGCGAGCATAACTTAGCACTGAACAAAATCTGGTGTTTTGGATGAGCGGTGAGTGGATACTAACTTAAACACCTCTGATTGGCCATTGTGTTCAAGAGATCAACAAACATGTCTGTGATTGGCTACATTTCTCACAACTGAAAAACGTTGTAAATAGGAACATTTCACGTTCTCAGAGCTTAAACTCAAAATCGCAATGGAGCGTTTGCTAAATATGTTTCACCAATAATATTATATGTGACCCTGGACCACAAAACCAGTCTTAAGTCGCTGGGGTATATTTGTAGCAATAGCCAAAAATACATGGGTATGGGTCAAAATGATTGATTTTTCTTTTATGCCAAAAATCATTAGGATATTAAGTAAAGATCATGTTCCATGAAGATATTTAGTAAATTTCCTACTGTAAATATAACAAATTTAATTTTCATTAGTAATATGCATTGCTAAGAACTTCATTTGGACAACTTTAAAGGCGATTTTCTCAATATTTAGATTTTTTTTTGCACCCTCAGATTCCAGATTTTCAAATAGTTGTATCTCGGCCAAATATTTTCCTATCCTAACAAACCATACATCAATGGAAAGCTTATGTATTCAGCTTTCATAAGATGTATAAATCTCAATTTCGAAAAACTGACCCTTATGACATGGTTTTGTGGTCCAGGGTCACATATGATTACAGTATCAACTGAGAGTGCCTTTGCTTTCCTTTCAGGGTGCTTATATTTATAATTTACTTTGTGATTTTCTTTTAACCATGTTTTAATTTTTTTTACACAAAAAACTGATTTGTGATTAAACATTAATTGGCGGACCCCCTGCAGTGCTGCTGCGGAGCCCCTAGGAGTCACAGACCCCCAATTGAAGACCCTTGCGCTAGCGGAATACACAGATCCTCAAAATTAGCACTTGCTTAGAAGTAAACTTAGTTGCTGTAGTTGGTTTGTAACTTTAGAAACTAACATGAAATCTTTTGGCTTAGAAAACATGTTGACAACGCACTATAAATATATTTATCATCTGTTAGTATAAGTATTTTAGGTATAAGTTAAAGGGCACCTATTATGCAAAATTCAATTTTACATGTAGTTTGAACATAAATGTGTGTTGGTAGTGTGTGGACACAACCACCCTACAATGATAAAAATCCACCCGCTCCTTTATTTAATCCCCATAAATTATATAAGCAGTGTCTCAGAACAAGCCGTTCGCAGAACGACTGTTGACTGTTGACGGACACTGCTGTATTAGCAGAGACACCGCCCTGAG
>NW_015517751.1:0-1431 GCF_001515645.1 Sinocyclocheilus grahami | reverse complement strand
ATAATTTTGTCAATCAGAGAAACTCAAAGCAATGAGTGATGCTCTTATTAAGGCCTAATTTATGCCACTTGTGCACTAACATTGTCTCATTACAGTGTGCTTGACGCTCCCTAAACAACAGCTTCAAAATGGCTGATGGTGGATTTGGGAGACAGGAAACGGACTGTGGCTATTATTTCATAGAGAACATACAATTACAGGCAGAAAGCTCTCAAACAAGCATCTAGGCCTGGGGTTCCCTGTTATTTTTTGTTTTGCAACCCACAACAACAGATAACTGATTTTATTCACTGCACCTTCAAAGTGGTGGCATTGGACTGTATAAATATTTACCCAAAGGGCTTTTATAACTTTATTTTAATGCTTTACAGTAAAGTATAGACTATACTTTATACATTTGACTAAGACAAAGTGAAATAATTAGAATAAATGCTGTTGTGTGATAGACTAAATAAATATATGCCTATATTTTGTCATTTTGCTTTTACAAATGTCAATTACAACTTTAACTGCATAATTTAAATTACTGTTTGTGTAATTAGACAATTGCTGTAGTTAAAGGAGGAACTATCTCCTCCTACTGGCCACAGATGAAAAAGCAAGGTTAAGTCAGTCCATTCGTCAACAAATATGGGCTCCAAATATAAGAAATATATACGAGAAAGGATATAATATCAGTGAAAAGGACGAAGCAAGCTAACGAAAAGACCATGCACATCGATTCTTCCGAGATGTACACGCAAATGTGTTTTGAGGCTATGCATTTGAGCTTTTATCAGCATAATACACAAAATTGAGCATATATATATCTCTCTGTGTGAACAGGCACGACAGACTGTAGTAGCCCAGACAATCGCAGCATGTCTCCATTCAGTGCTGCACGCCCCTTTTCAACACTAACTGCAATTCTGGACAATCTTTCATCAGTGATATTCTGCATTAACGCATACATCATGGATGATCAATGCATGCATGCATAAATGTTCTTTACGGCAGACAAAAAGCGTTTGTAATCAAAAGAGCATCAATCGATTGTAATAGCGACCAATACACGCCTTCAATTGTCTCGCTCATGCCCTGATATGAGATGATGCAAATACTATCAGAAAGGTTGAATAGCAGGTTCTATCCCAATTGAATATATGCATTTGATTAAATATATTAAAGAAATCCGTTGATTGTTACATACATGTAACTCAACTGGTAGAGCATGTCGCTAGAAACGCTAAAGCCACGGGCTCGATCCCAGCAAACGCTCGTCTTCTAATAAAATGTATAGATTGAGATATAACGCACGTCGAATGCATAAATAAAAGTGGCATGTAACGCGTCTATTAAAACCCACAAATGTAACGCCTGTGTGTCTTTCCCAAAATGATGCAGAATAAAAATACTGCACTTCAACTCACCTTGAGCTGCCGTTCCTCGGGT
>NW_015517750.1:3012-3356 GCF_001515645.1 Sinocyclocheilus grahami | reverse complement strand
GTTGATTTTGAATCTTCAGATTCGATTCCCCCTCTGGAAAGAGCTCAAATAAAGAGTTAAATTCCTTACACAGGGTTGGGACTAGTATAGTTGGTTTGGAGCTGGCTTCCTCCTCTACAATTAGTGGAGAACCTGCCAGACATAAGGTAACTAATGAGATAATTAGCTAAACGATGGGTGAACAGAGAAACTTGGTCAAATGACAAACAAGGAAGACAGAACAAAAAAAATTAAAATAAGATCAAAACTTAACATAGGTTTTAAAAGATATGTCTGGGGTAGAAAATAAAATACATTTAATTTTAGCTTGCATGCGTTTGTTTTCTCTGTGTCACTCACAGCAG
>NW_015517750.1:2350-2712 GCF_001515645.1 Sinocyclocheilus grahami | reverse complement strand
TCTGAGCAGCAACGTCTTCCACTTGTTGACCTTGGCCACGTTGCAGTGGGAAGAAAGGGGTTGGATCCGTTTCACACCCTTGAACATGAAGCACTGGTGAACAATGAATTCCTGAGCACCGAGAATGACCTTGGTCTGGAAACATAGATGAAAACAGAGGAGCCTTGAGGTCTGAAGTCTGTGCAGAAGATCCGGACAACCTGGAACACGCAGGAGAAAGATCGAGATGATTCTGAAGTTGTTGAAGATCCTAGCAGTTTGGCACTCGCAAACGGAGGATCGCTAAAGAGAAGGTTCTGAAGTAGTTGCTGAAGATGGGGGTCACTAAGCTTGTGGACATTGTTTCTGTTGCTGTTTTCAAA
>NW_015517750.1:0-1414 GCF_001515645.1 Sinocyclocheilus grahami | reverse complement strand
TAATAACCAAAATACACGAAAAAAGCTAGTTTAGATGAGAAAAAAGGTTTATACTAAAGACCACTTGCAAAGCAAAACCAATGTAAAACAGAGTACGAAAAAACCCCCCAGAAAATTTAAAAAAAGACACAAATTTAACGAATACAAACAAACATACGCGCTGGAAAGCAGGTAAAAAAAAAACAAAGAAATAGTGCGAATGCACGTTAGTGGCAGGAAAACACACAGACAAAGCAGCGGCATTAAGGAATGTTGCCCCGCAGCCTTCCATAACACAGTAGGGCCCAATGTCAAACTATTCTTCCTACAAAAATTATATAAATAATTTATCACATAAGAGAGTAGGCAGTAACAACAGTTGTTCTACATACCTTCATATGTTGTCACCATCATCATAAATCCAATCGCACGCACCTGCGGACACAAACGCGCCGGTAAATCACATAGAGGACGTTGAGGGAAAGAGAAGGCGGCAACCACCAATGGTCACAATGATGATCGTCCATCAGAAAACTATAAACCGAATGGACTGGTTACATAAAACTACACATCGCAATGCCAAATAGTGAGCCAACCAATACATACCTGCAGGAACGGAAGGAGTGGATCCGGAATGGGCGGGCCTCTGGCAGTGACGCACAAGCAATGCTCAGACACTCAAATGGTGCCTTAAAAGTCCCCTTTTATATACTCAGGAAATTAGGTGATTGGACAACTCACGCATTCCGGGCATACTAAAATATTTAAAGAAACACTACACTGTACTGTTTGCCCCACGACACATAGCTTAAAGTCCACATTTAGAACAACGTCTTTAAGGTTTTTCCTATGCAGTATTCACTCTCCAAACCAATTCTAGATTAAAGTTCGGATGCTCACTCTAACCCACTGAAAATATGATGACCAAACATCAATGGGTAATGCTGAAAATTGACCCATGCATTCATATATACTGTACAGTATACACCTTAATAGGTAAGGTTGCACACATGGTTGTAAAGCACACAGCACTCATTAAGTATATACAGTCCTGTAGATAGAAGATTTAATCAATTTTGTGTCCATTTTGTGTGAATGCATGTGAAGATGTGTCCTTCCCTTGTGGCTTCAGTCCTCATTACTGCCTTTCACAAATGATAAGCTTGAGGGAGAACAAAGCAGTTTCCTGCATGGGGATATGTTAATGTTACCCCCCTCTCCACAAGAAGTAGTGTTGTTTATCTTAAGGCACAAGCATCCTTTGTTGTCCACAAAGCCTGATCTCCACACATGTTCCACACGCTGATGTTCACTACACTATTAAAGGCAGAGTAAGTAATTTCTGGTAGCCAATGTTGATATTTGAAATCGCCAAAACAAACACGCCCCAACCCCAAATGGGTCTTGCCCCTATTTTGATAGCTCCGCCCCACAT
>NW_015517749.1:2724-3356 GCF_001515645.1 Sinocyclocheilus grahami | reverse complement strand
AGTAAATAATGACAGAATGTTCATTTTCTGGGTGAACTATTCATTTAATGTGACATGACATTTCAAAACCCTGTTCCTGAACAAATTTCCTTGTGCTAACCACTGAAGCCAAATGTAAACGTAACTCTCCATCTGTCATCCAGGATTACCAGAGTCAAATGAAAACATTTGAGCAGAACATTTCTCAGATCAACACCTGGATGGATTGTGCTGAAGAAGTGCTGGACGAGATGGACAGCCAGGGCTGCGTTGAGCACGTTTTAAAGGTCTTCACTAGCACAATATCAGACACTCACAGTGAGCTGTTCCACTTGACAACCAACTGTTCTCCATTATTGAGGACTAGATTTTGTTTTATGCAGCCATACTTTTCCATCAAATTAAATAAACAGTTATCCATCACTTCTATGACAATAATGTTTTGATGGCTCATTAATTGGAAGCAATTTGCAGCAAATAAAACTTTAGATTAGGCCATTAGGGAGAACAAAACAGACTTGAAAAGACTTGTATTATTGAACATAATTTCTGTTATCATTTACAAAGTAAATATATATCTTTTACAACTTACTACCAAAATATTTACATCAGTAGATTTTAATTTTGTGTATTTTGAAGTTTTAGAAGTTTTA
>NW_015517749.1:0-1159 GCF_001515645.1 Sinocyclocheilus grahami | reverse complement strand
AAGGTTGAACTCCTGTATTATTATTCAGGTCAGAGACAAGGTCAAAACTGGAATAAGAATGAGGTCATGCTTCGGTTATGGTAGGTTAGAAACATGGTCAAAACTAAGGTCTGGGATGGAATTAGTTTATTAGCCAAATTTAAAATTAGCCAGTCATGTTAAACTTAGGTAAATCATGTTTTGCTTAGTGATATAATCATATACTTATCATTCATTGTTTTTGATATATGACTGTATGTAATGAGTCTTAATATTTTCATTCTGCGTTCATAGAATCTGAGAGCCCTGAGAAAGAAGAAGGCCCTTGCTCTTGCCCCACAGTGGTACCAGTTCTGTAAGAAAACAGATGACATGATGCAGTGGCTGGACAAAATTGAGAAGAACCTTGCAGAGCTTCCAGATCCCCCCGAGGAGCCGAGAGTGAAAGTGAGAGTGAAAGTTTCTTTACTGTGTGCACTAGCAGTCTTAATTATTATTTATATTCTTATATTTTAGCTGCTTCAACCCACCAGGGATGTTTTTTAACAGTATAAAGGGACTTGTGTCTTTTGGGTCCCTTTGCTTCCTTCTTAAGAATATTTCAAGACTGTACACTAAAAAAATTGATGTATGTTCTCCATCAGGCAGTTGGTACTGAGATTGAACAGCAGCGTCCGAAGTTGGAGGACTTGCGTGGACTGGGCCGTGTGCTTTCAGAGGGCGGAGCTGCCAAGCTTGTGGAGCCCCGCCTCCTCCCGGTCAATAAACGCTGGGCGGAGCTAGACGTTAATTTCACTCAAGTGCGCCACAAGAGTGTAAGTGTGCTTTTAGTGGTAAAAACAAGTCAATAGATGTTGGCTTTACAAATTTATTGTGAAAGCAATAGCAAGTCAGCGTTCCTTCATAATTTTGCACTGTAGTTTTGACTCCTATATAAAAAAATAATAATAATAAAAAAAAGATTTTAAAGTCAATAGTAGAACAAAGAAAGTAAATATTGAAAATGCATATTTTATATAAAAAAATTGAAATATTAAAGTAATGGGGAAAAATTCCCCATTCCCCAATGCACAGCATCTCATGGTTTATTGATTTAACGAGGGATTAAAAAACAATTGAGTTTTATTCCGAGTGTGTGAAGTTTTTTTTTTTTTTTTTTAAAAAAAAACCTGTTTTTTTT
>NW_015517748.1:0-3356 GCF_001515645.1 Sinocyclocheilus grahami | reverse complement strand
ATGTTATAGATCTTATTGTGAATGATTCATGCACGTTTCATTTTTTAAAAATTTGACCCTGTAATGTTTGATAAAAACTTGGATAATGTTTAATCAAGATCTTATAATGAAATCGACAGACTTCTCTCTGGTGATGTATATGTCAGACTCCAATCCTATGTAGTCCACCAATTTCATAAAATCAACTTCAAGCTTGCATTCTTTTTTGAATGCAACGGCCACATCTCACAATTAAAAAGTAGTAGATAGAACCAAGTCCCTCGCCTACATTTTTTTGTCTTTTTCGATAATCCATAAAACTCAGATATATGGAAGAAAAGATCTGTCGCTACTACTTCATCACGACTTTAAAGAGGAGGAGAAAATGCTTCCCATTTGTTGTTGATGTCATAGGCTGTTCAGTCTAATCAATCTGTGCCTTTTTAACTTATCATAATATTACATATTGTTGGGTCTATGAAGCTCCTGGTGGTGATACGAAAACGTTAAATTTTCGTTTACTTTCGTACAATAAACAATTGGTTTGTTGCTTTGCCATTTGATATCCAAAGTAAAATCTGGCTCCTGCAACAAAGCCAGTTGTTTTGTTTGACTCATTTTGCAGCTTTAGGGATATTATGCCCAAGCACTGTAAAACAACCCTAAACGCAGTAGAGACTGACTGATGTTGGTGTAAACTGAAAAAGTGCCTTGGAATACAATGCCTAGCAACAAACATTCCATAACATATGAGCCCTTTTGTCAAGCTTAAAACCCATATGCCACACATTAATATGATGTCTGCATTTTTTATGCAAAAAGCTTCAACTATCAATGGTGTAGAACTAGCATTTCTATAAATGAAAGCACAAAGTATCTTGATTGCAACTGGCTACCTGTACTTTTTGTCAAACATATGCTCTCCCTCTGAATCTGTCTGTCTCTCATCACTTTTCCAATGCTGGTGATTCTTTTCTCCAATATGATGAACACTGCAGTAATTAAATTCCTTCCCCATGGCTTCAGTCAAAATAGTGGAAAGATGCCCATCACCTGTGTCTGGCCACCCTCTCCCGGCACTGCCGTCCCTGCCTGAATAAACCCATCTCAAACATCAACGACTGACTGTGCATTAATTTTCATGCTATTGATTAATATCAGAAAAGCCGACAGACATGAACGTCGCGTCTTTGTTGCGGTCCTTTGGGAATATTGCATGTGCACTGGGAAGAACGAGCAATATTTTATAATGAAAAGCAACAACAATGTTCATTTAAATATCAATGCATACATATTTCAGGAGGTTACAAAGGTTCACGACCTCTTATACACCTTCTAGCGAGATTTCACCCTGGAACCAACAAAGAGTTGGCATGCTGCTACAAGACCACTACATCAGCCATAGCTGTACGGTACACAACACTGTAGGATTTCTGCATCTACCTGAGATGAGCTTTGTGTATCCTAAAATTGTCTGCTCATCCATATTCATGTGTTTGCAATGTGCACATGTGGGCAGTGGTGGTGAGGTGAGTCTCATTTGCATGTAAAGTGCTTTGGGTGTCTACAAAAGCTCAATACAGATGCTATGACTCATTTATTCAAATTTCATAAGTTTAATCAATACTTCGCCAATGAATCCAGCAGACAGTGCGGGACGGCTTTGAGAGGACGCATATAGAGGTGAGTGTGCGTCTGATGAATTGTGATCCAGCAAATAAACTTCTATGGATGAGGATTCAATTGCCCGTATGTCACAGCAACCCAGCTAGAAACGCACGGGGTTGTCGCATCTCCACTAACTAAAATAAAATATGCTACATCTCCGTACCCCCCACAACCCTGCACACGCTGCACTGTTCATATTTCATCCACACTGTAAAGTTTCCTTCCACCCACTGGGTATGAGATTAAAATGCAGAGATGGTCGGCACACTCTGCTGTGAAGCAGATAGGTGCATCCAAGAAAGTTTGAAACCCCATATTTTGTTGGAGCTCATTTCAATTTATCCGCCCATATGGAGAAGTCATCGTTCAAATAGACTCTGTGGCGAAGGCTGGCATGAAAACGAATCAACAGCAGTGCCCTTCATGCAAAGTACACTTTCTTCCCATCCCTCTGCGTTAAAAGTACATCTTTGTGGCATGTTGTCTGCATGATATCTGTTCTGCTGATGGTGCCGTCATGCCATGATGGGGAGAGGTCATGGCACAGTAAGTTCTACTTTTGTGTTCCATAGAATAAAATAAGAGTCGTACTAGTTTGGAACAACATGAGCATAAAAGAAATGATGCACTGATTCTAAATTTTTGGTGACCTTCTATTTTTCTCTTTTAAAACCTTACTTTTAGTCAGGAGTTTTAAAATTATGTAAAATATCAAGCTCTTTGTTGAAGCCGATAGCCTTGTGGGCAGTGCTCTGATACTTTGTACAGTTGTGCCTTGGGGGACCTGAGTACAAATTTTTGCTTTCTGTCCTAAAAAAGGGTAAAATTAAGTCTCAAAAAAATCAAGCTTATCAACATGAACTGTTTTTGATAGAATGCTTGACTAGGGGGCAGGGCTTCCATTTCCAATGAGTAATTAAAATGATTAGAATTGGTCACTGATTGGTTACCCTATTGGAGTTTATTCTGGCATTAATCAAAAATAATCAAAAATGCCCTGTTGTTAACTGAACATTTTGGCAAATGTAGCCAGTCATTCCAGTATTCTATGAAAAATGGGCACATATTGTGCACGGTATACTTACTATACGATGCAGAAATAGTAAGAGTGCTATGGTAGAATGCTGAACATCTATATACAGTCTATATACACTAATATACACTGCCACTGCTTCGAGGACAAATAAAACTATAAAAACAGACAGAATGTGAATTAAGATGTTAGCAGTAACCCTCTGGAAATCTCATTAGATCTAAGCAGGCAAACACAGAAAACCTTTTTCACGACTAGACATTACAATTCATGAGAGCAATTTGCCCATAATGTTTATCCACTGATATAATGAGTTTTATAACTTAAATGCCAGCTATGATAAAAAATTCCATTTATCTTCATGAGAGGATGAATGTCACAATAAAAATGCACATCTCTGACTATTAGCTTTCCACGAGGCTAATGTTTGATCTGACATTTACTATCAAGTTAAAAGTTTGACATTGTACCTTCTATTGGCTTCAAAACACATCAATCAATCCTGTCAGGGGAGGCAAGGATTCCTCTCTCGCCTACATTTTTTTGTCTTTTTCGATAATCTACACCAGTGGCCAAGGATTCCAGTTGTCATTGAATGATACTTTAAATGATTAATAGCTGGAAAAAATCTATCGATTTTCGTGGGAAAATAGGGTGTGATACTGAGAAAACATGG
>NW_015517747.1:2916-3366 GCF_001515645.1 Sinocyclocheilus grahami | reverse complement strand
TCATAGAATCCTGAAAAATATTAAGCACCACAACAGTTTCCAACTGCGATAAGAAATGTTTCTTGAGCAGCAAAATAGTATATGATTTGAAGGATCATGTGATACTGAAGATTGGAGAAATGGCTGCTGAAAATGCAGCTTTACAGAGGAATAAATGACATTTTAGAAATAAAAAGCCAGAGGCAGCGGATGCTTTTTATATCCGTTGTAAATGGGGCGTGTATTCTTCTAATACCGTATGAATGTAGGAACAGAGGATCTGAAGCAGAGAACACTGTAAACATGTACTTTATTAATGTAACACGTGCCATTGAAATCATTCCAGTTCAAGACTGGTGTTACAGTCCAACCGAGATTTACAGTCAGCAAGTCAGAGACAAGGTGCGTTTTAGCTTGCTTGTTTTTAGATGAACAGATTGTTCAGACTGCTGCAGTTTTGTAAGCAGTTAA
>NW_015517747.1:2200-2906 GCF_001515645.1 Sinocyclocheilus grahami | reverse complement strand
TTTCTCTGTTTATTTCAGCTTCCCCAGTGACAAAAATCCCCTATTCTTCCCCACTCTCGATGTCACGATCCTTGTCCTCTGCTAGCCTGTGAGTAAACGATCAGCTTTCTTCTCTAAAGAAGGTTTAAACTAAGTTGTAGTGTGCAAGTAAACATTTAGAACAACTTGTTAAAAGTCCTTTTGTTTCACATTTCACATGGTTTCATAAATCTTTCTTTTTATATTTGATTCAGAAACACTGAACTGTTTCATAATCAACTGTACAGAACAAAACTGACGTGATTTTTTAAATTGATACCTTATTTGATATATTACTTATATATGACATTTTACCTGTCATGTCTGTTTTCTCGGAATAGTCTGTGCTTTAATCACTGATTGACTTGATTGTGATTGTAACGTTTGTTTGGTTGTTCTTTCTCAGAGCTGACAGCATAGAAATCAACAGCAGGGGGCACTCTCACAAAGTAAACTCCATTTATATTTCTGTATACTGTGTCATTTACTGTAGAGTATATACAGCTCTGTTGTGATTATACTTGTGTTTTTCCATCTAGCCAGAACTCCTGAGTAGAATTTGTCTCAGAAGCTCACCGAAGGACTGCCGCATAGGTTTGTCATTGCAAAATCATTGCTGGTTTTGGTTTTCAGTCACCAGAACTGCACTGTTATGGATATTCTGGGCCAATGCTAGTCTTAAAAAGTT
>NW_015517747.1:0-2106 GCF_001515645.1 Sinocyclocheilus grahami | reverse complement strand
AATTAACAGCTTGTTGTGGCCAACACAAAATCCAATGTTTTCACTATTTACATTTGATCCCTTTCAAGAAGCATTAAAAACTACTAACTTGACACAAAATAGTCTTTTTAAAAAAGACTTTACAATAAATATAGCAATCAAACCTAGTATTATTATTGACCAAACATTTTCATTAACGGAAATAAAAATAAAAACCTAAGTAAAATACATTTTCATTCTCTAAAACTAGTTAAAAATAATAATTGCAACAAATTATTGGAGTCTTTGATATATGATATATTATAATACCATATTATAAAACCAGAAATTGAGGTTTAATAAAGACCTTTACATTCAGCCTGAATTAAACGTCAAAAGATAGCACTAGACTGTGCTGAGAAATAAAAACCTAAATACTAAAAACAAAATAAATAGAAACTAGTAAATAAATTAAATATACTAACTATGATATTGTGAATACTGTAATAAAAAAGGGGAAAGTTTTATTTAATAATCAATCGTAAGAGATTAAAACACATTAATTATTGTTTTAGACCGTTAGTTGGAAAGGTCTAAAATATATCAAACAAATTTCTCTGCAATAACACTAACTACTGTGAGTATTTCTGTATAAACGTACACTTGTGTTCAAATGGCAACTGATTGAAACAGAATGCAGTTGTTTCAAGATGAACTACAATTAACTCTTAAAATCTGGGGGAAAAAAACAGTATAAAACAATAACCGAAGACATTTGTCTGAGGCATTTTTATATATTATAGACCAACAATTACCAAAGAGAGCAGACAGAATTTGCGTGAACAGTAACATATACAGATGTGTTTTTGTGCTGATCGTGTCATGCTAAATAACTGACATAGCCATACTTCAATCCATTTAATAAAAGACTAAAACACTGTATTTACAGACTTTCATTAAAAAGCAATTGGTTTTGATAATACTAATTACATTTTCCCAGTGGCAAATACATTCCTCTAAAAAGAGTGGATAGTGCTTTTGACATGTCATTTCTCAATGATATCAACAATCCACTAATACAATCTCGCTGTATACTTTGTTCTGCAATGAATGGTCTCCTCCATTTAGGTTCAGTTCTTCACAGAGCATCAAGTCAGAGCTCTATGGGTAGCCATTCAACACCATTCAGCGCCACTGTCAGGTATTTCTTCCACTAAAGAATGACTCCACTGTCTTGTATCTTGGAATACTATTCTATCTTAGTATAGACACCCAGAGTAACAGGAGAAGTATCTCTTGCAGTAGGGAATTCGCCATTGGTCTACGGGAGCCGGTGATGAATCCATCCCATAATGTGGCCTACCGCAGAGAGTCAGCATGGGAAACGCCTGTGTTCAAACTACCCTCGGCCTACAAATACGGCTCTGTGTCCTCCCTGGGACCCCCACCATGACATACACTCCGGTCCAAAAGCAATAGGGATAATCACATCTCATAATAGTTTTATATGTCACAAAGCTGTGCTATTTTTACCGGATACTTTTAGGCAAAAAGTAGTCAAGCAATGAACACACTGCAGCGCTGACCTGTAACTGACTCTCTTATGATGCCGCGCAATGCATTAACGCTGCCCCTCAATGAACAGTGAACATCTGTGCTCTTGTTTCCATAAATGTATTGTAGCAATTAATCACAGACCCTCGTTGAACAGTTTGTGAGTGTGAATTTTAATATGCCATTTTGCGCATGACTCGCATTGTGTTGGCAGCATGTGCTGTTAATCACATCCAAAACGTTCTCTGCAGCATGTTTCTCCTGTAACACACTGATGCCATTGTACTGAGGTGTTCAAACCTTGTTCGCATTGATTAAAATGATGCATCTGATAATGTGGCTTGAGTTTGTTTGGGGGTTTTCTGTTGTTTCTTGTTTGTTATCTTGGTATCTCATCAAAGATGAAGTTGTGAGGGTCATCTAATCAAATCTTGGGTTCAACCAAACAAATCAGCTGGGGTTTGGAGGTGGGCTCTCTTTGGAAAATGTTTGTGTACATGTTTCACACTGTACTAGATAAATAACTAGCTGAAGGCCTACTCAAAACTGCTAATGCAGTAGGTCTCTAGGATCAAAAGGTCAGAATGTAAGTTT
>NW_015517746.1:0-705 GCF_001515645.1 Sinocyclocheilus grahami | reverse complement strand
CATTTTTGGGTGAAGTATCCCTTTAAGAGCGATCCATTTACTCTTTAATTTCACACCATAGTATATTCAAGCAGTTTTGATTTGCTGAAGCAGCTGAATTCTCCCAGCTATGATTATTGATCTACTGACAAATGCACAAAATGAAGCATTACAGCTTTCTTAGACAAAACCGTCAATGAAATAAATTATATATCCATAAATACTTATTTCAGAGAAACGGCAGGCGCGCGTTTAATTATTTTTATTATGCAGTTATGTACAAAATTAGTATACATCTCACAATAATCATGAAAAATGGCATACGTCAAGGGTAAGAAAGTAAAGCATTTAATTAACCAAATTAAAGTGACAGTGCTTCTTTTCAGCTTTTCTGTGGCGCACCAAACGTAGCGGACGTCGCCCCGAGACGCGTGACGTGCGTGCGTGCTTGCGTGCGCGCTCCCGAGCGGAGGGAAGATGGCGGATGTTTGGAGTGAGGCGCTTGATGAGAGCAGCTGATAAAGAGAAGCACAAATAACAGCAGAGAAGCAGAAGCAGCAAGAAGAAGACGCACAGAGACACCGGCAGACAGGTAAACACGCGCGTCCGTCTCACGGCACGCGTGCAATCACCTTCATCATCATCATCATCATCATCATCAGACGAGAATGAACCGGCTGCTAGCGCTCAGCTATTGCAGCAGCAGCTGAAGATACTCTCGAGTTA
>NW_015517745.1:2236-3357 GCF_001515645.1 Sinocyclocheilus grahami | reverse complement strand
ATATTTTAAAATGTAATTTATTCTTGTGATGCAAAGCTGAATTTTTAGTGTGCTGTTGTGTTGCTTCATATTTTTGTGGATTTTCAGAATTCTCTTGTGGAAATGTCTTTACTGTCACTTTTAACAAATTATATGCATCATTGCTGAATAAAAGTACTGATTTCTTCAAAATATATTTACTGACCCCATACTTTTGAATGTTAGTGTATATGTAATGTTACTAAAGTTTTAGCAATGTAAAGCATTAAACCAGGTCAGTAAAGCTAACCGAACCTGAGAAATCAGAGAGAAAAGTGTCAGAAGCAGCACAGAACCCCACACACAGACGACAACTGCCCCACACACTGAACAAAGTCATTACGCGCTAGAATAACAGCAGCCCGACACACTCCGGCAGACAGTCAGAGTGAGGGTGTGTGTGTGTGCGATGGGTGGCAGAATGCCGCTGACAGCTGAATTTACAAATTGATTCGAATTGACAAACACAAAGAGGAACACACAAGTTAGAGCAAATGGTTTCAGAGAACACACACCGAGATGATTCAAAGACTAAAGATCTGAATGAGTTTTTATATACTCAAAGGTGATATGGTTGTGCTGTCCATAACAGAGAGGCTTGAGAACGTGACTCACAGAGCACAAGACAAGATTCTTCAATGATTAAAGAAAGACATATAACATGATATACACTCTTAAAAATAAAGCTTCTTCATTGGCATCTTTAACATCCATAAAACCTTTCAATTCCGCAAAAGGATATTTATAGTGGAAAAAAGGTCTTTCAGATCATGAAAATGTTCTTTTAAGAACTTTTCACTTTGCGAAGAAAACCTCCTTTTAGAAACTTGATTTTAAGGAGTGTAGATGTTTAAAATAAAGGTTGGGGAAGTGGAGAAATCTTGAAAGAATCGTCACAGAAATGAGGAAAAGCTGTTTAAATGTCCTTGAGATATGACTGAACGAACAAGTCCCTCTAGAACGTATGATTAATTCATCATTTAAAAAAAAAAAAACTATTTATACCCCAACCACGTAACACACTTATCTGCCATAATTTTCCATTTCTGAGAATAGCATGTACACTCTAAAAAATGCTGGGTTGTTTTAACCCAACGTTGGGT
>NW_015517745.1:0-554 GCF_001515645.1 Sinocyclocheilus grahami | reverse complement strand
TTTACAGTATTTTACTGTTAAAATCACAATCATTTTTTACAGTGTGTGTGTGTGTATGTTGAAAGTGAGTGTGATTTTGCTTTCCTATCCATACGCCAGAGGCACATTAACACAGTATGGATGTTCTTATGTGAACGCTTATATTTTTAGCATGTGTTGCCGTGCTTGTAGAAAGTGTCATCCCGCATGTGTGTGTGTGTGTCTGTGTGTGTGAGCGGTGGCTCCGTCCTTGTGCGTGAATCGGTGTGAAACGTGAGTCACTCCATCCATCCCAAACTGGCAAACGTAAGCAGCGTCACCTGTTGCCCTGCGGCCCGCAGACAGCCAGCTCCGCAGCAGCTGAGGGTCACCGGTTCAGCGGGCGTCTGCCACACACTTGTCACATTCCCTTTTAACGGCCGCCATTGTTTTTCTTTCTCTCTTTTCTGTCCTTCTGTGCTGTAACTCAACTCCTTCACAGCTCTCATCTTTTCATTTCAATCCTCTCTCTGATGCTATCCCTCACACAGCTTTACTGGCAGTGAAAGCTGCACACACACACACACACACACACA
>NW_015517744.1:2985-3359 GCF_001515645.1 Sinocyclocheilus grahami | reverse complement strand
TGTTCATTCATTCATTCTCTCTGTCTTTACAATTTAACTACCTCTTTAAACTTTCCAATTGAAATGTATTTGAAAAGTACACTACTCAGATGATTTCTCTGTTTTCTCTAATTTGTCATTAGAAATGAGTTATTGTGCCAGCACGTTTATATTTAGATTAGGTCTGAATTAGCAGGATATTTCAGGCTCTTTCGTCCTTGTCCATTTGCATGTTTGTAAGCTAAGAAAAAAGATCCGACTATTATGACAGCAGGTACTTACTGTACATGCTCAGATATGCATCTTGTAGGACGTTCCTCTGCAAGTAATTTGTGATTTCAACCACAGATGTTTATAGAGAACACAGAATTCTGGAATTTACCAAATGTGTTTTT
>NW_015517744.1:962-2973 GCF_001515645.1 Sinocyclocheilus grahami | reverse complement strand
TTTTTATGATGTACTGTTACATTCACGTGCACTTTAATGATTTCCCACTTAAAATAATGAAGTGATAAACTACTTAGTTTATTTGTTATTAGACGTCAGTTAATTTGTCTGCTCACTGAAAGTGAGAATGATGTGCTGTGTAGAACAATAATAGCTAATCTGAACATGTGTTTAATATGTAGTTATGTGCAGCATAGTTTGGACCAATCAGATTTCAGTATGAGCGGGGCTACTCAGTGTGACGCAGCAGAAATAGAAACCAAGCAGCTGACAAAATATCCTTGTGGTAACACCTTAACAAAATTCACCCGGTTTTCATCTTTAGAAATGCTGGTAACATCTGAAATGCACAGATAATAATAAAGAACTCTCTGTAAAGCTGTATTGTTGGTTGTCTGCTGTAAAATGCTGACTGTAAAAGAAGTGAGGGTCACAATGGCAGCGTGAACAGGCCTAGAAATGCAACCTGTTTATTGTTATTAATTGCCCACTGCCACCCACATTCCAGGGCCTGGAGGAGTCAGACAGGAAGGGCTACATTATTTCTCTCTCAGACTCATGCGCGGCTTCCTTAACTCCCCTGTCATCACTGCAATGATTGAATGACCCTCAGCTTT
The DNA here is from genome assembly GCF_001515645.1 of Sinocyclocheilus grahami. NCBI lineage: Eukaryota > Metazoa > Chordata > Actinopteri > Cypriniformes > Cyprinidae > Sinocyclocheilus > Sinocyclocheilus grahami. The sequence continues at coordinate 2,356 of NW_015517744.1, read as the reverse complement.
CTCGCCTCAGACCAGCCTCACGCTGACTGACAACCAACACATTACTATGCACAGTCAGCAGGAGGGCAGCTACGAGCCAATATGAATGTATGAATAGATAGGATAAAAGGATGGAGTAATTGATTTTCTATCTGCTCTTCCATTTCATTAACTGAATAAATGTACTTTTGATTTTGGGCAGTTTTTTTGACTTGTTCAAATCAGACCTTTTGTTCCATTGTTGGTTCTTGTCATTGTTGGTTGACTCTTGTTTTTGTAGTGTGATAACATTGCAGAAAAATAAGCTGTTTTGTACCCAGTAGAATTGGGAATGTGCGGGTACGTTCCCATGATCCTCAGCAGTTCTATTTGTCATTTTCTTGTATGACTTGCCTTTGAAGATCTGACAGGAAGCTTTGTTTTGTTGTTTGTCATGTGGGATTTGTCCTGGTGTTAAGCAGTGTCAGAGTTTTAATCGAAAATCCGTGTTATCTACAGTGGCACATATTTACATTACGAATTATACAGAGAGAGCTTTAAGTTTTTGGCATTGTATAGACTTAAACTGCTCTGCTTTTTTCTTTTTCCAGATGTGATCCATACTGTCGGCCCAATCGCCAGAGGAAATGTGGGCCAGTTCCAAAGAGATGACCTCGAATCATGCTACAAATACTCCCTCAAGCTGATGAAGGACAATACTTTGAGATCTGTGGTGAGTATAAAAGCCTTTAAGACCGACTTTAGAAACATCTAAACATCTTTACTGATCTTCTTATGAATGATTCATTCATGCAGGTTTCGTTTTATTTTTACATTCATTTGGCATCGTAATTTCTTTTTTTTTTTTTTTTTTTGTTATATCAATGTCATAACTCGAACTTCTGGTGAAATGACAGAATACTCTTTGATGACTAATGCCAATAATTTAGTCTGCATAAACCCCATCTCTTTCTTACAATCTACCTGAAGCCCACATTCATCTGATCTGCTTTCATTCAATCACCAACCAATGCTAAGTCCCTGTTGTACTTTTTCTTTATCAATAGTCCATTACACATTGCGAAGATCTATCACTACTTCCATTTCATTGTGATTTTTTATTTTAGTCAGCTTTACTCTAAAAATGGCATAATCTTAGTAATTGAAAATAGCATTTTGATTGTTGAGAGAATGCAAAATTAAACCAAATATTCAAACATTCTTGAGTACACAATTGTACTACAGTATTTTGTATGCTTTAGCAATCCATTTAGTTGTCCCATTGTCCATGTTTTAGACATTTCAGTGTGTTGTTACAGAAAGAGTGTTTTCATAGTGTGGTGTGTGATTGATCTCAAATATAATGCTTTATATGTAGTACTTTACAGGTGTGTTCAAACAGGCCAGTCCCTAGCATTAACGCTATGGCTTAATCA
>NW_015517744.1:0-699 GCF_001515645.1 Sinocyclocheilus grahami | reverse complement strand
ACTCTAATTACTGAGTTTGATCAGCTTTTTCATCTATAGTTAAGTGTCAGGGTCAATTATTGCAACTAGCTGGCAAAACATTTTCCAGTAAGTCATGGAATGAAATGGATTTTTTTATTCTTACTAAGTCATAACAAAGGCATTAGTTTGCTTGCTAGCTTTTAAAGAACCATGCATACTGAATATCTTATAGCCATTGAAACAGCTGGAATGGATATGGCTCATATTTTCCATATTGCAACTATATTCAGATTCTTTCTCAGCTCTGTAAATTACCAGACAACCTCAGGCTTTAATGAAGCTGGCCAAAGACCAGCAGCTTTGAACCGGGAAGACGTGGAGTCTGATCGTGCACTGTTCCAGCTGCTGACCCCATCTCCACCATCTGGTGTGCATGAGTTATGGATCTGCTTTAATCCATGGTGGCCACAACCAGAGGAGCCATGTGCGAGACAGACCAATCAGCTCCTCCATCCAGACCAGCAGAGGCCCCTGAGAGGATCTCTCACAATTATGATAAGACCGTCTTTGTGGGACAAATCGCTAACTTCGGCACTTGATGCACCACTTTTATCTCATCGTAAGGATGGAGAGTTCTGGCGTCATCATCATTACAAGGTTGGAATCGCGTGGTTAAGTTTGCAGAAATTTGCTTCTGGCTGCGAGAAATGCACATGCCTGCCACGAGTCAAGTCAAGT
>NW_015517743.1:2743-3359 GCF_001515645.1 Sinocyclocheilus grahami | reverse complement strand
ATATATATATATATATATATATATATACAAACCATTCAAACACGTGGTAATATACAAAGATTGCCAAGGCTTAGTAATCCTCTGAAAAGAGTGATGTTTTGATAGTGCGGGATAAAAGTTGGACTAAAGTTTTCCTTATGGTACGGTGATGGATTGTTGTTTAGTGAATGAATGAGTGTGCTTTCTTAGAGATAAGTGGATGCTTAACAATTATATGAAACACTTATATTCCGGAAACATTTAAGATTACCACTTCTCTTATGCTACTGACTCAGAATTATATAAATGCAACATTCGTATTGACAATTTGTTGTTTCATCATTTGTCTGTAGTGTGCAGTTTGTGTGTTATTGCATGTTTGATCAGTTTAAACTAAATTAGAACATTTGCACCCATTTGTTCAAAGTCTTATTAATGATATATTTATTTAAAACAGTTGCTAAAACAAACATGCGGCATCTTTGAATTCACTTTGGTAAGAAAGTGGATTTTGCCAAAAACAATTATGTAATGCAAATGCAAAATTACATTAACAAGAGGTGTTGCCTGCAAACTCAGCCCAATTCTAAACAAAGCACACTTCATTCAGGCAAACCACTGGTTTCTAGCCTCTGGT
>NW_015517743.1:0-1515 GCF_001515645.1 Sinocyclocheilus grahami | reverse complement strand
TGATGGCACACAGCCAGGCTCACCCAGGACAAGCCCTGACACCAGTGCCTGCTCCCATCCAGTTGCTGCCAAAGGCCTGTCAGTAACCGCTCAAAGGGCAAGGAACATTACTTATGTCTTGGTTCCATTGATAGAAGGCTGTATTGAAAATCCATAAAGGACTTGAATCTTGTGCACACACCACGCCTGATATGTGAAAGAACAAGAATAAGCCCCACCATTCAATTTTATAAAGTGGCAAAAGAACTGCATATCTCTTAAATGTAGAAACAACCGCGACATTGACTGGTTGAGCTACAAAGCATTGACTCATCTAATATCACAGCATGTTTTTGAGATCATTCAGAGCCTGTGATAAATTTCATGAGCTTATGTTTGAACGTAACCATCTGGTTTTCGTCTGAGAGCCTGTAAGACAGCAGCTGACCAGTATAACCAACTTGTTGGGAGGGCAGAACGTACAGTATGCTATGCCTCCCTACTTCATAGATTTGAGATTTTACTTAAACTCTTAACCCAGGTACCAAGTTTAGATTATAAAATCATTGTGGGAACAGTTTTGAAATGTTTCTAAAACGTTGATGTCCAGTTTTCTTGTTGATTTTGATTTGATTTATTAGACATAAAAGTAGAGAAATACACACAATTCGTCAAGAATAGCACAATAAAGTTAAATACCTCACAAGAGTGAAGTGAAGCACAAACTTCACTCCTGGTAATTATTGTTGTGATTATAACATTATTTAAAGGTTACAAGAACGTTTCTTACAGCATTCTACTAACTTTATTTTCACCCAAAACAAAATGTTATTTGGATTGTGTAGTTTTAATATTCTAAGAACATTAACATGTCTGTCACATAACGCTGCCGGAAGGAACGATGGAGATGTTGAATAGCAAACACAGTCTTTTATTATATCCAAACAGGGGTAAATCCACACCAGGAAGGGAAGATGACACACGTTCACAACATGTAGACCCGACAAACACAGACTGCACAGACTGGGGCTAAATACACGGGATAACGAGGGGCTGATGACAAGACACACCAGAAATCCATGAACAATCAACACGAGGGAGAAACTGGGTCACGGAGCACATGGGGAGGGAAAACACAACAAAGACAGTCCAGGGGAAGGACATTACTCCCCCCTCCCGGAAGGCGCGCCGCGTCCTCACGCTGTAGAACAACAGAGCACGGGTGGAAACTTGGGAGGCGGCTCATGAGGAGGATGGACACCTGGGAGGGGGCCGGCAGACAGAGACCAGGGAGGTGATGAAGGAGGGAGGAGCCAGGTTGGAGACAGGAGGGACTTGGAGCAGGTGGTGCCAGGTGGGACCCGGGCTACAGCCGAAATGTCAACCCATGGTGGAGCCGACGGAGGGAGGAGTCATGGTGGAGGAAGGGCTGACGAAGGGCCGAACAATGGCGGCGGAGGAGCCATAGGTGGAGACTGAGAGCCGATGGGCCAGGGTGACGAGGAGGATCTGGAGGGGGAGGCAGGAGCGAGCGAG
>NW_015517742.1:2231-3359 GCF_001515645.1 Sinocyclocheilus grahami | reverse complement strand
GTCAGGCAGGTCATTGGTGAATCAAAGTTCGACTTATTCCAAGATCTGTTAGGTTGCTTATGTGATCCTGCTCCGTCCGTTCGTCTGACAGCCTGCAAAGCGGTGGGAAACTGGCTGAGTGTAATGGGAAAAACCGATCTAACTCTTTCTAATAAAGGTTTCAAGAATACGACTGACGTTAATGCCTTGTCAGTACAAAACAAATTGAGGAGGACACCAGCAATGGAAGGCGTCAGACATAGTGAGAGAGACGTATGGATAGAGCTCGCCATAGGAGCTGCCCGTCCCCTCGTGTCTCTGCTGTCAGATGCTGATAATGTCATTCGACAGCACTGCTGTGGGGCTTTGGCTAACCTGGCTGCTTTTGGCGGAGGGGATGGAGCACTTCTCAATGCAGATGCTCCAGGCATGATTCTCCAAACTGCCTGTAATGATTCCCATCATGCAGTGCGACGTGTGGCTGCGGCCACTCTGCGTGTGTTTAGCCAACAAAACACATTACTGCAGGTAAGAGCAGTGTGAATCAGTTTAGATGTTTGGGGTATATAGTCGTGGTGTACATTACACTTTCATAAAATATATGGTTGCGCAAAGAGTGCAGTTCTTGGTGGATTGTATTTAAACACTGAAGGAAATTGAATAGAGCTGCTTTAGTGCTGTATTGCATCATTTTGACAATTGTGCAAAAAAAACTGAAAGACAGACAAAGCTGGTAGAAAAAAAAACCTTACTGTCATTTTCACATTTTCCCCTTCCTTTCCTCAAGGCTCTGAGGTCTCTAGATGCAGGAGGAAAACTCAGTAGCACATCCCAAAGCTCTTTATTTCAGAGGGATTATCGATGGCTTGTCAGCAAGTTGGACGGGTCGGTTGAAGGAAAAACATAAACATCAGCCTCATAGTTTGTGTGTAAGCGAGGGGATGTAATTTCACATTATTCAAATATAGATTGCTTGCTGCGTCTGTGGCTGGAAAAGCTTTCTTTTTGCCTGTATTTATTTGATCTGTGATCAAAGGAGTTTGACTACATATTCTGAGAAAATGGCATTAACTCAAACATCCCCCAAAAAATAAACATTGTCTTACATTTAAATGTATATTTAGATATATTGCAAATGTAAGGTTTTTT
>NW_015517742.1:0-891 GCF_001515645.1 Sinocyclocheilus grahami | reverse complement strand
AGTTTCCTTCCTCCACATCGGGCTTGAGTGAGGATAGGGAATAGCTCTGCTCCATATATTTGGCTTTCAAAGCTGTAAACAATTTTCCGGCCAAACAAGGGATAAACTCGGTTTATTCGTTAAACTGAAGGTCTACTGATTAAGCTCTGAAAATCTCACATGAAGCCATCATCGCCAAAATGCACTGCTGCTGACACAAATCACTTTATTTGAATTCAATGGAATAACAAGAAACACGAAGTAATTAATCGGAGACGATACATCGAAATGCCTCGTAAAAAAATGACTAGTCTTAGTATTATAGCTGGTGTAAACTCTTGGAAATCGTGTGCCTTCGTTATGGGTTATTAAAAAAAGAAAAATCTCAACTTCACAAAGTGACCGTACAACACAGCGCATAATTAGCTATATTTCATAAACATGATTGTATACCGCCCAGGAAAGCATATTTCAAGTCGATATGCTAAGCTCTCTCAGTATCTAGGTTGCTTATTTAGAGGAATTAAATGATATTTGTAATATTGCTACGTAGTAAGGTACACAACACACTTCGGTAAAAAAAAAATGCCATAAAAGTAGGCTAATAAAGAGGAAGAATAAAGGGGAACTAATCAAAGCCTGATTTGCAGTTGATTTCTCTGATGTTGTTGTAATTGTGATTAATGCATGTCTCCTATTTGAGCAAGTAGAAAATCTGAGTCAGTAGACAAGTAATATAAACTCCTGAAATTGACTAAGTAGTAAACAGGAAAATCATAACATTTGTCAAAGATTGTGCATGATCGCAAATGCAAAAAAATCGTAACTTGAATCATTTACATTGTTGATGAAATATTGCTAAGAAGCTGGGAAGTCTGCAATTCTAAAGCCACCACAATCATTTCAGTGATT
>NW_015517741.1:2287-3359 GCF_001515645.1 Sinocyclocheilus grahami | reverse complement strand
CCCCCCCCAATCAAACCCCCATTCTTTTTTTTCCCCTTAAGTGATGTTGTATCCTGCTTTTTCCTTACATCTCTAAGCAATTAGCACATTATGCTGAAGAATTGCAACCAGCACTTTAAAAAGGCGTAATTATCTTTATTGAGCGTGCTCCCTTTTTTGGCACTGAGGACGACAGCTCTTCTCTGTTGTTACCACGGCCACCGTTGCCGCTGTTGCCATGGTGTGGGGTTGCTCTGTTAGGCTGCATTTGATTGGTAGAGAGTGTGGTGCCCATTAGGCAAATGATAGCGGCCTGCCGGCTGGAGTACTGTTCACTGAAAACAATGAATTTGGCTTTCATTTTACATTATCATATTTGACTCCTTTGATTTATTTTAACTGCTTTTCTTTTTAAGAACCGGTTTTAAGAGGTGGTTTTGATATGTACTGTATTTTTGCTTGAACAGCCCTATTGAAATTAATTAAGAAAAATGTATTTGTTTTAGTTATGTTCCTGGCTGCATGTTGTGTTTTAAAGGGAATATTTTACAAAAATATTTAATGATATGATATATATATATATTAAGCTATTTTACAAGCCTTTCACAGCAATCTCAAAGTAAGAAACTTTTGAGAAGCTCATAGGCTAACAACAGTCATTTTGGACCAACTATAGTGAAACACAGAGAGAATTCCTAATGCTGTTTTTAAGCTCAAATGTCTTAAGACTAAATGTTGCGTGTTCTTTCAGTATTGAGCATCCAACAGTAAGGAGCCAGAGATCTCTGTTCGGTTTTCATCTTTTCAAAGCCTGGTTATTTCAAGGTCTGTTTAGAGACTATGCTATTAAACTATTAAGAAAAGTAATTTCTCAGAGTATTTTGAGACATACAATATATATATATATAGGGCTGAATATAATGAATTGCATTAAGTTATTGTACATTCAGAGTGGATTGGAACATCTTATCTGTGTAGTTACAAAATGTTTTTACCTAGCCTGACCCTAATGTAACCCACTTTGTAATATAAAATAAAATAAAAATAAAATTTATATTATATTATATTATATTATATTATATTATATTATATT
>NW_015517741.1:0-656 GCF_001515645.1 Sinocyclocheilus grahami | reverse complement strand
AATATATACTGAATGTGTGTGTATTTATATATACATAATAAATAATCACAGTACACATACATATATTATGTAAACAAAATTTTTTATTTTGAATGCAATGAATTGCGATTAATCGTTTGACAGCACTATTTTTTAACACGTATATCTCAGATAAAATGTATTTGATTTTTATGTCACTGATAAGCATGATAAACACTTTAGAACTACAATACCCATAATGCTGTCATACAGTATACTTTAACAGATCATATGGTGCTTGTAAACACTAAATATACTCCACTTAATCCCTTAATGTGAGACATTTTCAGTTGCATTTATTTGTCAATAAATTGAAAGGTTATTTATTATTGTTAAAGTTATTTATCTATTATTGTTATTTATTCGGAAAAAAAAGTAGCTTGGATATTATAGTGTAAACTGTAAATTTGAAAAAGTATGTGATTGTATAATGATTGATTTCATAATCCGTTAGTGATCTAATTGCATAATTTATTTTCACATTTTTGTCTGTTCTACTTTACAGAGAACCGGTCTCTAAATTATGGACCTAGTCTTAATGTATTTACCTCAACATGATTGAGCTCCTTTAACTCCCAGCCAAGATGTCTATTACCTACTTCATCTCGGCCACATCATTCAAGAGCAAAAAAAAAAAA
>NW_015517740.1:0-3360 GCF_001515645.1 Sinocyclocheilus grahami | reverse complement strand
TAATCTGACAGTTCAGACTTTGGATTTATTTATTTATGTATTTATATTTTATCATTTTTTTCAGACAACAAGAAAACTAATTGCAACAAAGCCTAAGAACACTCTCCCATCTCTCACTTTATGTTAATTTACTGACTCTTTCTCCGCTAAGGCCACTTCCACTGGTGTTCACAAGTGAAGCATTGGCCCCTAAGCCCCTAACTAACACTTGATTGGCACCTCAAGTGCCTATCTTGGAAAATTACTAGTTATGGGAATTCAAATCCAGTATGTATTGTATACACAGTATATGCATTTCCTATACAGTTTAACTGCAAGATTTAAATAGCTTGAATTATTTTTTAAACAAGGTAGCGAACTATCTTTTCTAAGATTGAGTTGTGACATTTGGATTTAAAATAATTACAGTTAAATGTATTTTTAAAAAATGAAAAAATAAAAAAATAGGTGCATGGATGAATCGTTTACAATAAGATCTAAATCATGCATTAAGAAAACAGATTTTCATTTCAACTTTAAAATGCCATTTTCAAGAGCATATAAATTTGGCTCTTTTTATGTGGGCCCCACCACAGTGTCTCACACACACACACACACACACACACAATATTCTCCACACATTTGTGAACCTGCAATGCCTATTTTTTTCAGGTCTGTGAATTCCCAGACGCTCAGTGTGATATGTGCACCGCTCAACACCGCACACACACACACAATCTCAGCATGTTCTTTACTGTATGTAGCCTCTAACTGTTAAGTGCCACCCAACACCCTTGTTTAGCAACTAAAGCCAAACTGCCAGACACTTGTCAAAAAAACAGCAGTCAGCAGAATTAAAACCCAGCCTGAGGTCAAAGCTGAAGCTTAAAGCACTTTGCTGGAATTCTGCTTATCACAGGTGTTTCACATACATCCGAAAAAAGACACGATAAAAAAAGGGCTAAACATTTCCATTATATACTTCAAGTACCCTGCGGTCTTCAACTTTCCAAAGTCTGACACAAAGACATACAAAAACTCTGTTAAAGGAAAACACAGTTGTAGTACACACTGTGTTCACTAGAGGGAGACAAAAAAGCACCACTAATCACTTATTCGCAGCATGTTGACAGATTTCACACACACAGGTTTACTTTTGTGAAACGTGGGGACATCCCATAGGCGTAATGTTTTTTATACTGTACAGACCGTATATTCTATTGCCCTACACCGACCCTACCCCTAAACCTACCCCTCACAGGAAACTTTGTGCTGTTTCAGATTTTCAATTCATTCCATTCTGTGTGATTTATAAGCGTTTTGAAAAGTGGGGACATGGGGTAATGTCCTGAAAAGTCACCTTCTCCTTGTAATACCTATGTCACACCTTTGTCATTATACAAATTTATAACCTCATTTGTCACAAAAACGCGCACACACACACACACACACACACACACACACATGACGTGTGCACTCACCGTCAACTAAACGAGCATACGATTGGCCCTGTGCACTTAATGTGTTCTTTTGACTTTGTTTTTGTCTGTCAATGATGTCCACAAAAGTGTAGGGTGTCACGCCTGTCATTTTGTGATTCAAACTGTACTATTAAACAGTCTAAAATGGATTCTGTCACCAAAGTGCGCAAAAACAGAGGATGCCATTTTTGACACGGCCAGCATCGTCAGGGCCACAACAGCAAAAACACACATTTATACCATGACATTCCCCCCCCAAAAAAAAACACTGAGGAAACAATTGAGAAAGAGTTGAAATCGAAGTATCTTACTGTCACACACTCAACAACAAAATGTAACTTGTTATAAACAGCACAAAAGAATGATTCTGTGAAACAACTCGGTGGGCTACACCAACAGCACTTTTCAGTCAAAAGTTGAGATGAAAGTGTATGTATGACAATGTATGAAGTGACTAAATACTAAATGGCTGACAGAATGTGAGTAAACTAACTGTTGCAAAAGTAACACCCAAAACAGCCCCCGAACACCTTAAAGAAAATAATGAATTAATGTTATGAATTAAAAGGCCCTCGCAATGTTCATTTAATCACCAATGGATCTAAAACAACAAACTGTTAAATGCTACAGGAGGAAAATCAAAATGGCCAAACTTAAAATTCAGCCAGTGAAGAGTTCCCGCCTCTCCTCTCACACGACCCAATGAGCAGAGTCACTGCTGTCTGGAATGCAAAGCAGTGTCAAGCAGCCAATGAGGCGGCAGCAGATGAGGATCCAGCCATGGAGGATACGGAGTGCATGATGGAAAAGAAAGCTGAGGGGAGAAGGAATGGTGTGAATAAAGGGGAAAGGGGTGGAGTCTTACTTTGGGGGTGGGGCAGGAGGCAGTGGAGAGGCGGGACTGCTGAGCACAAGGAGACTCCGAGGGCGTGGAGCTGAGAGAGGCGGTGTCCCGCGGCAACACCTGCACGCCTCGTGAAATGATGGACTCTGGTATCTGTTAATAGAAGACAGGGACAGTCAAATTCAGTTAAAAACTGGCAATATTCAGTATTTATACTTACAGTGCAGTTCAAAAGATTGGAGTCAGTAAGAGTGTTTTTTTCTAAGAAGTGTATACCTTTATTTAGCAAGAATACATTAAAAGTTGAAAAGTAACAGTAAATGAATTTATAATGTTACAAAAGATTTGTATTTCAAATAAATGCTGTACTTTTGAACGTTGTATTCTTCAAAGAATCCTCAAAAATATATCACCGTTTCCACAGAAATATTCAGCAGTACAACGGTTTTCTACATTGATAATAATAAGAAATGTTTCTTGAGCATTAAATCAGCATATTAGAAGGATTTCTGAAGGATCTTGTGACACTGAAGACATCACAGGAATAAATTGCAATTTAAAATGTTTTAAAATGGAAAACATTTTTCAAATTGCAATAATATTTCACAATATTATTGTTTTTATTGCATTTTTATCAAATAAATAGAATTAGAATTCATAGAATTTATAGTTACAGAATAAAATTATTATTCTATAATTCTAGAATAATTCTAGAATAGTTATTTTAATAATTCTATAATATGATAATATTTCATCATGTTCGATCACGTACACATATACATATTTATAAATATATATTTTTTTATTTATTCAAAGAAATCAAACCCCTAATATGTAAAAACACTCATTACCATATGACTGCCATACAGGTACAGTATGTGTTAGCTGGCATGTTGCAAAGCATTAGCCAATCATAACACAGCATATTTACTAGGGGTGCTCCAATCAGAATTTGAGGCCGATCACAGAAAGCAGTATCTGCCGATACCGATACCGATCTTTTAAAGCCTATTTTTATCATTTATAACTATTTATATTGATACTCCAATCAGGATT
>NW_015517739.1:2516-3361 GCF_001515645.1 Sinocyclocheilus grahami | reverse complement strand
TGATTAAATAATAAAATAGATTAGCTGTGTCTGCCTGCTAAAATTGACTAATGGCTTTACTTGCATAACAGCAATTTCTAGAGAAAACATCACATGAAGCATGGTGTTAATCTGCATCAAATTACTAATGCTTTCTAAACACCTGTGAAAATGCTGTAAATTAAGAATTTTCAGTGGAATTCTGGGAAAATGGTTGTCCATAGGTGTTCACATGGGGGCGAGGTTTGTTATCAAATTAGGTGGGGCCTCACAGCATGGCTTGCATGTGGGGAGTTGTGACAATGCTTACAGGCTTGTGTCGATTCGAGGTCACAGAGGTCAGGAATGGGGCGATGAGGTACAGAGGCTGGGCGTTGGGGGTTGTGAGGAATAGCGCACAGTAGTGCACTCCAGCTGACATCCGCTCAGCCTTTTCTTGCCCTTTGTCATGCGCCCTCCTCACCTCCAGAGCTGTCAGTGACTTGTCAGAACCAATCAGAGAATCTAATAGTATCTGCCAGCAATGTACAAGTTTGGACAGGATGACATCAAATTTCTGGTGCTACGCGTCAAGCGCCATATGAAAACAGATGTCCTCATTGCTGGGTCACAACTGCTTTAAAAGACAGCATGCTGCTATTAGTAAACAACAAATTGCATTGAGTGATTGTGAGGACTGCAATTTTACAACTTTATATTAAGTTTACAAAATCACAACTCTAAAATTATATATCAACATTTAACTAAAAGGCACAATTGTCACATTGATTTATTTCAGCTATTTATTACTGTAAAAATGTCATAAAATAATAAAAGTAATACATATGTCATAAATACACACACACCCACACATATATATATATATA
>NW_015517739.1:0-873 GCF_001515645.1 Sinocyclocheilus grahami | reverse complement strand
GTGCTTGACTTTCACTTCCGAGTGCAGTGAGAGAGCCGGAGCTCCAGATCTGCCCTTAGTGACAATTTGCCCACATCACAAAGCCGTCATCAGTAATCGAGTCTGACTCATGACACGCAGCTCAGAGGGAGAGAAGCTCATAGCATCGGTGCTGGGTGCCTCCAGCCCCTCGGGCTAAAGAAAAGCATCGTGCTCTGACCGCTGTGTGAAAGCGCACAACTGTTTCCTGCTAAAACCTTCCTTTACCAGCAGCAGCCATGCACAATTATGTAGGCCACTGTAAACAGGGTTTTTCGATTTGCTGTGGGTTGCAGTTGCATTCACACTAAAATGTCTCATAATTAATAAGGTGAATGGTTTTGCTTATCCCCTATTTTGCAACAAAACATTTCGGCATGTTGATATACAGCAAGTATAAAACATTTTTTCACCACAATCTAACAATTAAATCGATTCCTTCTGAGCTATTAGCCTGCTTTCTAATGACGCTGAAACCCAATGAGCAGGAACAAGACATTATTGAAGCTCAGTGATGAGACACAAAAGACTGCTAATCAGGAAAGATTTCACCAGCTCAACCAAATGTCCATTCATCCAAAGTCTTCCCATCAGCCCAAGACGTCCATTACACTATTCCGGTGTAGCTCGCATCTCTGTAGAAAGTGTAAAATCAAGCATTTTATTAAAAAAATTATACAAAACATTTTTGTTGGGATCGTTATATGACAGAACAATAATAATTAAAAAAATAATAATAAAAAAAGAAAAATATTTCTCTATATATTAAAATCTATTTAATATTTATATATATAGAGAGAGAGAGATAGAGATAGAAATATATATATATATATATATATATATATATATATATAT
>NW_015517738.1:0-3362 GCF_001515645.1 Sinocyclocheilus grahami | reverse complement strand
ATATATATATATATATATATATATAAATGTATACATTTTGTAAAAACGAATTTTGGTGCAAATATATTTTCAAATATGAATGTAAAATCTATGTAAATAAAGCAATAAGGGGAAAACATACTTTAACAATTTCTCATGTTTTAATTTAATTTATTTTAGTTTCTTGTGCACAGAAAATACAAGCTATAAACAGGTTTCTTAATATCGCTATACAGAGAAAACATTCTGTACACAAATACATTTAAGTAAATATAATAATAACAATAGACACAATGTTAATGAATCTTTCGCAAGGTGTATGTATCTCTCAAATACATTTGACTATACTAGTCATGTTGCATAATAATTAAACAACGCCACAGAACTTTATATATTACATCTCTCCAAACACTTTTCACACAACTCTACATATTTAATAGACTACACCTCACTACATTCTATTTCATCTTGCCTCTCTGATGGTTTCGCCTCTGACCTCCGGGGCTCATTTGTGGTCAGCTTCTTGTCAAGCCAGTCTTCATCCTCAAAGTCCTCAAAGTCATAAACCTCCTCATCATCAAAACACCAGCCTGGCCAGTCCACACTGATGCCCTCTAGGACATGATTGCTTCAAAAAAGAGAACAGGGGTTTATGGGTAAATGTCTTCAAAAAAAAGTAAAGGTTATTGTCATTTCTTCCCTACACTGTAAAAAAAATATTTTTCAAAATTGTAAATAAAACGACTACAGTGCTTGCAAGAAAATACTATTTCAGTCTTTCTCCTTGGAAATGTCATGTTCAATTCTGTTACTTGATGTTTCTTTGTAATTATTTGTGAGTAAAAATGGTTTCAAAGTAAATCCTACACTAATTCTTTCAGTGCAGTAAAGTGCAATTTTTAGCAAAAAAAAGAGAAGAAAAAAGTAACAGTTAATAAATGTATGTTTACAGGCCTTTTAATTAACACTTGATCATGAAGTAGTATTTGTTCAAAATGAGAAATATCAAGATTTTTTATTTTATACAACTTTTTAAAAGACCCTCAGGGGTCCACAGACCCCTAATTGAAAACCATGAAGTTTAAGCTACATTCAAATAGTCAGAAATGTCATGAAACTTTAATTTATGTGTTTCTAAGAAGATTGAATGTACATTATCTTCTCATCTGTTCTGAGCACTACATAGCTTTAATGAGTTATTAAAGAAATGTATAATTACTTAATTAAGTAAAATATCATTGCATGTAATTATTTTCCAGAGGAAAGCCTAACTAACTTGTCTATAATGCAAAACCAGAGAAGTAACAAGTGCTTATATATAATTTTAGGACAATGATGTTGTAGAATCTTCTTACAATTTCCTGGGAAGGTTTGAATGTCATAATTTAGAGAGAATTTTATGTAACAGTACACAGATGAATTGTGCGTGTGGGCAGAAAGAAGAAATAACGCACATGAAACTGTCAAGTGAAGCCTCTCTACAGTCATATCTCACAAATGGAACAAATATACTTAAAATGAAAATGATTTTCCACTGGGCAGTTAAGGTTATTTTTAGGGTTAATTTAAAAAGAAAGATTATTTAAATTTTGAGTAAAAAAACATTACAGACACAAATACACATTCAAAGTGGTGTTTTAAAACTAAGATTTTATGGAGGTCATATTACATATTTATGCACATATTTATCATACATTTTGCGTAATTGAGATTCTTATTTAATGTTAATAACTTTTACCCAAAAACATATTTCATCATTTTAATTTTGATGCTGTGCTTCCTTTATATATAAATTACAAATTATATTTTATATTATCCAATGTTAAATAAATTACAAAAATTTGATTATAATTTACAAATTAATTTAAAATTAAAACATATTACCTACTTTTAACCTTTGTGAGCCATGTACCTGAACAATCTGTAATAAACTGAAATTTCTGAGATCACTTACCACCACTCCCATAACTTACATTACTCTTTTTCCATTTAACACAAAATTACTAACTATTAAAATTAAAAATCTATATCTATGCTATAAAAAACGCATGGTGATCACTGTTAGTCAAGTTAAAACAACAACAACATACAATATGTTAGGTTGGTATTTGAATGGAATTTGTTGCATTTTTAGAATAAGCAGCCAGAACAGAATCCGGTTGCCCAAATAAATGGTTGCATGACGCCATCTGATGTTTTCAAAGTACAACAAACTCTTTTATCTCAGAAGATCAAGAAAAATGTGATTCTTCATGACACAATCCTGCTAAAAACTGCTTTCAGATCACATTTAGCAATGACTCATTCAGCAATGGTGACAACATGTAGACTCACCTCTCTTTCATCTCATCCTCACTTCCATCCACATTCCCCTCTCTCCATCCATGAGCAGATATCATACTGGGTACTGCAGAATCCTCTCTTTCTGCCTCTCTCTCTTCTTCCCTGACCGATGGTGATGGAGAGGCGGAGATAGGAGAATCTTGGTGAGAAAAAGTCCTCTCTACGATCTTTCCCTCTCTTTTTCTCAGTCCGCGTTCTTTTTCCCGCTCCTTCACCCTCTGCAGCAGGCTCTGGAGCGGAGAAGGGTGAAGCTGGGGGTCCAGGCCTAGAGGGGGCGAGGGGCTGCATCTGTGAGAAGGCAGGAGGGGACTCTGAGAGGAGCTGATCTCCGGGATGGAGGCGCTCCTCTGTGTCTCTATTTTGAGTGGTGTCATCAGAACATTCCCATCACGTGTCTGCTCTGGCTCCATTTCAACATTCCATAACGTTCCATGGTTGTTTTTTAGAAATCCCAGCTTTAGCACTCGGTGGGAATCCTGGGGTTTAACGCAAGGGTTGGATGCTCTTCTCTGGTTTCCATTGGAGGGAAGTTCCAATCCGTTCACATCTGTCCTGGAACTATGAGAGGGAACAGATGGTTGCAAATTATTTGCACGTCTCCTCCGAATGAGAGGAGACTTCAGTTCCCTGGAGAACCTCTCTGATTCTATGAGGAACCCCTCGTCATCTCCTGACTGACTGTACAAAGAGTTCCTCCTGAATTCTTGAGAGTCATCATCTGAATCCTGATGCATTGGTTCCCCTGTTTCTGCAATTGCCCCACATGTTGATGCAGTTATTAGAGGCTTGTTTGATGCAGAAGTGCTTGGCAGGGATTGGCTAGAAGTGGCATTTTTCTCCACATCTCCACCAGGAAACAATGAGTATGATCCATTCGACTGGTTTCTTACAGGTAAGTCCTGTTGTTTAATGTCATTTGCAGATGATCGTCGTCCACATTCCCATGTAACTCGCCTTTCTGATATTTCTTCCTCTGTCAACTGCTGACTATAATTCCTGTTTCTCCCTTCTTCGGTTTTTAATCCAGCTGAATCAGTCTT
>NW_015517737.1:2207-3362 GCF_001515645.1 Sinocyclocheilus grahami | reverse complement strand
TATATATATATATATATATATATATATATATATATAGTAGATATAGTAGCCTAAACATAAAACTATATGCAGATAAACTAAGACTACTTTAATTATATAAGTTATTTATTGATTAGTGGCCTAATATTTTATAATATTGTATTTTTGTTTCAGTTTTGTAAAGGAACCTATTCTGTGTGGTTTATTGCCATGATGGATCGACTCAGACAGACTGCCCACTTTTCAAACTAGGCGCTGCTTTTAATATAATTGTTTCAAAGTGCACATATTCTGACCAAACAAGAGAGAAGAGATGGAGACAGACAGAAGAGTAGAAACGTAGCTCTCCAATCACCCGTCATGATTCTCACTTACACGCAACTCTGCGGCTCACCGCCAGCCACTTCAAACAAACAAAATCTGTACATTACGCAACATTTAGCAGAAACTCCTGTTTAGAAAGGCTCAGAGGCAGCCAGCCGTACACTTACATGACATTATCTGCAGCATTTTACAATAATGGCTTGAGAGAAGTGGGCAGGGATGGTTGCTGCAGATCAGGATATAGAAAACATGATGACAGCTGAAGTGCTTCTTTAGTGCATGATCAGAAGATGGGAAATGGATGGGTAATTGGATGTTGTTTTGCATGTGTTTGTGGTTTTATTGCCCACGGAGGGTGCGCAGTACTACGCTAATATGGATTACGCAGGTAAATTGGGCCATTTTTGTCACTGAGATAAATGGCAAAAAGTGGCCCAATTTACCTTACGTACATGTAAATTTAAAATTCATGAGATGATCTCACACCTTCCATCCACAGGACAGATGCTTTTGGAGAGCTTGAGTGTATATTGAGGGAGAAATATCACACTCCCTCCTGCATCAGTGCAACACTCATTTCCATACTGACCTGCATGAGGCTGAAACAATCTCAAACATCAGACAGGAACATTTCCAATGTTTCCCACAAGTTTTTTCCACCGGAATATATATTCCCTGTGTGAAACCTGGAGAGAGTCGGTGTAGAACTTGTTACAGTAAACCAGAAACCAGTCCCCTTGATAGCAGAGTTGATTCAAGAAAACAACACCAGAACAGACGACGGAATAGAAAATAAACATATCTTGCAGCCAGGGTTACTGCGGTTCACTAAAACTAAAATAATAATAAAAC
>NW_015517737.1:0-716 GCF_001515645.1 Sinocyclocheilus grahami | reverse complement strand
AATGAAGCTGCTTTAGCCTTCTGCAAACTGATCTTGCAATGTCTCGGGTCCCTCATGGAGTGGAGGTTATGATAATGTTCATGCGCAGCTCATTTATCTTTTCTCCTTTATAAGGCCTCTAATTGGTTGCTGAGAGATACTAAGAGAAACTAACAAAAAACTTCTCAGTTACTGTGTCTACAAATACATTTGCATTCAATAAGGTGCAAAACTTGATAAATCTGATGCATTAGGATGTACAATTCCATCATTTATGAGCAGATGTAGGATACAGAATGCCCCACGTGTGCTCATGTGTACCAAGCGTATCATTTTCTCTTTACTTTATGAAGGTTATGACATTAACGCTCACTATACCCCTGAAACCATCTGTGCTCAGACCACAGCACAATAACTCACACAGGTTTAGATATCAAAAAGGAGGAGGTTCATCTGAAAAGATTAGCTCATACATAAGGTTTCAAAGCTGTGTCCCTACCTTTTGTCAGCACCATCAGTTATTTATGAAAACATTTATAAAATAAGGCAATATCAAAGTCAGTCTCCATCCTGAAGGTCCTCTTTCCATATTTCTCCTGCTATGAGCTCGAATGACTTCAGAAAAATGGAGGAAAAATTATATTTATTTTATTAAATAAAAATAAGAAAATAAAATGTGATAATATATATAAATAAAGAATATATACTGTATATATATATATATATATATATATATA
>NW_015517736.1:1598-3362 GCF_001515645.1 Sinocyclocheilus grahami | reverse complement strand
AGTTTATCACAACTAGTTAAATATTAAGTCATCATGAGTAAAAGCTGCTTTGTGGCAGCTACTTCCTCTGTCGCAGGTCACGCTATCTGATTTGTGATAAAGGTCTCTGTTCAACAGGTTCATGTCCTGTCAGTCTGAGCTCTGGAAATCCAATTACGTTATTTACTTGATCCACCTTTAGTGTACCTTGCAAGCCTGCCCACACTAAATCCAGCTCCTCCTCTTCTCCAGATGTGTCCTGGGCTCCTGTAACCGGTACAGTTGCAGGTGAAGTGAAGCTTTCAATTCTGTACAAGAGCGACAAGCTTTTCATTATGGTGATGCACATCAGAGGCTTGGTGAGTGTCTGGCATTACTCATCATATGCATATGCTCATAATGCACATAAAAAAGTTGAGTTGGTGCTCACCAATGTTTGGACCTTTCTTCAGCAACCCTTGCAGGACGGAACAGATCCTGATCCATACGTCAAATTGTACCTCCTCCCAGACCCTCAGAAAACTAGCAAGAGGAAGACCAAGGCAGCCCGGCGAACATGCAACCCCACTTACAATGAGATGGTGAGAAAAGTCGTTTTCTCCATAGGGGAAATTATTATTATTATTTTTTTGTCATTCACAATGCTTCATGGGATTGTAGTTGTATCCCTTATTAGAGCAGTTTTTTTTCTTTTGCTTTGGTGAATGGCTTTTAAAAAAACTCTTTAAACAAAAAGGAGGGGGGACAGGCACTGTTGCACTTTATTTTTATGATTCTTCTTGACTGACATCACTTTTCTCCTTTTCTCTTGGCAGCTGGTGTATGACAAGATTCCACGTGGTGATTTGCAGCAAAGAACCATTCACCTGCGGGTACTGAGTGAGGGTGCATTCTGGGAGAATACCCTGCTGGGTGAAACCATTATTCAACTGAAAGACCTCACCCCGGGCCATCGCTGGGTTGGCTGGAACCAGCTTGGCACTAGAGGCTCTGACATAAACCGCTAACACTTGTGTGAATGCCCACTGGAAGTGAAGGATTTCACATGAGTCCTTCAGTGTGCATGCGTTTGTGTCTGTCTTTGCTTATGGGTCGGGAGTTGGAGATGCCCAGCTGCTCAGAAGGCTGTTTCCCCCAGTGGGGGTTTGTGTTTGTTGATTCTCCTACCCAGGAGACGTGTAGAGTCAGTGATTGAGTGCCATCACTTGATACTTTTCTATTGGGGTACTGTGCACCATGTGGACCAGACCTTGGATTTATGAAAGCAGTTCTTGGTGACACTATGGGACAAAAACCATTTGGTGACACAAGGATTGGCAGAAAGAATATTTAAAGATGAAATGACTTCCATACGCCATATTTTTGGGGGGATTTCTGGAAAATTGCAGTCCATGAAACTTTAAAGCCCCATTTTGTCTTCTTGAGAATGCTAATGGAAATGTAAGTTATTTTCTTGTTCTTGTGGAAATGTATGTTTCTCTATTGTGGCTCAATTTTGAGCTATGTTGTGTCTTGTGACATTAGTTTTGTCTCTTTGTATCAGATTTTGCAGACATTTACCTAGGAATTAAAGTGAGGACCGCTTTTGTACTGTAAAGTTGGGTAATTTCACATTGCCTGTGGCATTTACCTGATCATGAAAAAGGAATGAACACTTGATAGTCTTTGGCTTGAAATTGTGGAATTAACTTGCTCCATATAACCACTGCAGGAAGTGGCACAAACAGTACAGAGTGAATGTAGATTTTTGATCATGTAAAGTAGGTGGGTTCATAAAAAAAAAAA
>NW_015517736.1:0-311 GCF_001515645.1 Sinocyclocheilus grahami | reverse complement strand
CAAAATGAGCATCCGATGACCCCTTTAAATTATATTTGATCTTATTTGCATAAAATTGTCTAATTTAACCAAGTGGCATTGATGTTTGTGTGTTACAAAAATAACCTACAAGCCAAAAGTGCAACCCTGTATGTCGAGGTGCTCTAACAATCCAGTAGCCTTAAGCAAACTTAGGTATGATTATCCAGGTCAAAGCAGTCCCTGTTCTGTAGCTTTTTCTAACCAAACAAACCAGCTCCATTTCAGATATGAAATACATTTTCTAAAGCATTGAACTTACTTTCTTTCAAATGACAAATGGTTGTGTAGGG
>NW_015517735.1:0-3363 GCF_001515645.1 Sinocyclocheilus grahami | reverse complement strand
GAATTAATAATGATTAATTCCCTTACAACTAAATAAATTATTACATTAATGAGTATGTATTGTTTAAACTTGGAAGCAGTGGTTCTCAATTTTTTTCTTATTAGAAACCAGATTTTACATAAGTTGCAATATACCTTATACTGTTCATCATACAAAACAAAACAAAACAAAAAATGTGCTTAAAGTCAAATGTAATTTGCACTTTTATGCTCATTTTTTTCTCCAGACAGGAAATTATATCATAGAGTGGACCTCTGCAGCTTAGTAAGTAAATATAGTAACACTTTATTTTATGGTGTACTTTTTAAACGTTATGTGTACTTACTATTAAAGTAACAATAAACTTTGTGTAATTACATGCATGCAATCCTAATCCTACACATATAGTAAGTACATGTAGTTAATTAATATTACTCAGTATTTAAATGTATGATTGCACTGTGACAAGGACACCTTAAAATAAAGTGTAACCCTAAATATTTGTTTATTAATAATGCATGCTATAAACGACTTATATTTTAATATTACTAATATTAATAAATATTTGTAGTAATATTTGTATCAATATATGTGTAACTATTTGTACTATTAGTACGTTTACTAATATTAGTAACTATTTTACTAATAACTATTTACTTATATATATATATAACTGAAAATATATAATTTTCTTTGAATACTCACACATATTCAAGATTTAAGGAAAATCGATTTCTCAATTTTTGCTTAATGGCTACACATAGCTTTTTTAATTTAAATTGAAACTTTTATCATATTTCTGTATTTGTTTGTTTATTTACTATTTTTGAAAATAGAATGTTTAAAAGACTATTTCCACGTCTTTTAAACTTTATTTGTAAAAGTATTTTCCTGGGCACACTTGTCTGTGATGACCCAAAAGTATCTGTCTATCTAAATCATAGCTACCCTGATGCACAAGACCCTATTCAAACAAACCAGCAAACCATTTTTAGTCACAACGCACAAATTGAAAATCACTGCTATTACATTCCAGGTGAGAAATGAAGTGCAAATCCTCAGTTTGTGCTGATTATTGTACTTACATGCTATGCTGAAAAATGCAAGGAAAACCAAAGACTTCATGATGGCTTGATGATCCTGTTTAATGATCTAACACTTCACTCCCCTCATTTATACAGATCAACGATTTGCATCACAATCCTGTGACCCAGTGATTAATCAATATCATTAAATACTCCAGAAAACATCTCATCTCAGATATATAGAAATACACAGCTACTTAAAATGAATCAATTCTGTTATTGTCATGCTGATAGTGAGTTGTCCTCTGACTCAACAGCATTACAGTATGTTTTTCTCGCCCTAGAGTTCATAATCATGTGTATTTAATGATATCAAGCACTTTTAAGATAAATAAAATCTGCAGAATTGCTCAATGTGCAAAGTTAAAAATAGTTATTTACCATATAGCTAAACCGATTTATGTTTTTTTTCTGCAAAAGTGAAGGTTTAAAATCTCAAATCTAATCTAAAGTGTTTACAATCTGATAAAGACTTAGTTAAAGATACATGTATGTCACTGTTTGTCAGCTGATGTTTTGTGTGGAGTGCATTTAATCATTTTGGAGATAAAAAAGGTGAGAAATGTGAAATATCATATGATCGTAGAGCAGTCATCAGTCTTAATTGGACATACTTTTTGTGAATATATATTTATGGACAATTAACAGAAAGTTTAAAAAATATTCCCAATATTACAAATATTTCTATGTACACTAGACATTTTAGAGTCATTTTGGTGTGACATGTTCAATGTGAATGAGAAATTGTGAATTTAAATAAAAATAAAAGATTGTATTTGTTCGTATGTGGGCTAAACCTTCAGAAACTGAACAGTGTTTCTAAACACTGACAGAATATCTAAATATGATAATCCGATGTACAATTTTCATTAATTCTATGTTTAAATCTCCTCTTAAACAATGATAATTGCAGAAGGGCTAGTTAAGTTACGCACACTGAAAAAAACTATTCATTGAATTTACTTTTTTTTTTTAAGGTAAGTGGTTGCAATCAATATATTTTAGCTACATTTAAATAAACAAATTTAGTTGACTGACTTTCAACTTTTTTTGGTATTATTATTTAAATGTAGCTAAAATAAATTGTTTGCAACCACTTACCTTAAAATAATTAAGTATATATATTTTTTCAGTGTACTGCTTCTGAGCCTTGACTGGTGTGTGTTATGACTGCTTTACCTATTAATTTGCATATATTCATTTATGCAGTTAGGCTAAACTATAGATGCTTGTTGACATTTTCAAAGTAGAAGATATATTTCACCTGGCGTGCTTCAACTGTGTGCAGTTTCATGAATTGTCCAGTAAATGGCACAGTGATCCGCACATGCTGCAAATTTAGGTCCTCAAGATGAATTAAAAGTGACATTTAATTAAAATAATATCACAGATTTAAGTTAATTTAGCTAACGCTAATTTATGAAGACGTACAACGTGAAAAAACACAACAGATCATGAATTTACACTTAGACATTTTATGCAATATTATTGTTTGGATATAAGAATTTGAGATGAATAGCAACGCGATCACTCTTATGAAGTGTTTAGAGATGCAAAAATTATGTAAGTGGATGGAGCAACAGCAAAACCCAAACAACTGCCATTTGGTGTAAAGTCAGAAAATTTTACTGCCTGACCTTAAATGTGACGTTGTTATATTTACATTTATGTTTCTTTATATTGAAAGATCAAACCATTATTTTAAATGGCTTTTTTTTTTAAATGGAAAATCAGGAAACTAGACGTGACTAGACTTAGCCAACTAGAAACTCCAACTAAGACCGGGAACTGGCTCTGTAATGTAGCTATCGACTAGGGTAGCGATATGCGCTTACAATACTCGGCAGTGGGAAGGGATCAGAGTGAGCGTTATACAGGGAATGTGTGATTGATTACAGCTGTGTGCAATCAACTGTGTGTGTGTGTGTAATCAGTGCAGTGGATGATGGGAACTGTAATCCGGGTGAAGTGCAACAGTGGTGTGGTGCAAGAGTCCATAGTAGTGGTAGAGTGACCTCTGGTGGCGAGCAGACGGAAGTTCATGGACCGGATTCGTGACAGTCCCAAAGTTAAGTGCACACTCTTCGAAGGCCACGGTGCGAGAGGAGAGATGCCATCCTGACAGGACCCGTGGAGCCAGAATAGCTCATTTTTGTTTTTATGTTTTACGTCATAAGACGGTGGAGGAGATGGTGATGTACCTCTGGCTTAGCCAAGACCGGGGCCAGGTAAGTTACACTGGTTTGCTGTGACCTTTGTAAGGTCCGCCCACTGGTCCAACGACGGTAGCCAGTGATCC
>NW_015517734.1:3138-3363 GCF_001515645.1 Sinocyclocheilus grahami | reverse complement strand
GTCGGAACTAAAAAAAGGTTGGGAAACACTGGTCTAGACAAAAAGCTTCTGTTTCCATTTTTGTCTAATTACAAATTATATATGATTAACATTTTGAGCAAAAAGGTGAAAAACAGAGAAATAAATATGCATTTATGTAATTTTGAGTATTTGTTATGTTCCCTTTTTGGGGATATTCGAGCAAGCATCTTTATGTGCTTCAATGGAATCAAAGAAATCTTATCT
>NW_015517734.1:0-1212 GCF_001515645.1 Sinocyclocheilus grahami | reverse complement strand
CATGTAATATGTGTAACAAGGACACCTTAAAATAAAGTGTTACCCTTCCCAATGTAGCATTATGCTAGGCATGCATTGGTGGTGTTGGCAAGAGGACATGCTAGAATTTGATTTGATCAAAGATCAAAGAATTTTCCTCGAAGAGAAAGTCTATACGTTTTAAATGTGTACGCAGATCCAATACAGGAATGTAATATATGACATTGCCCTTTATCAAGAGTGATATTGCCATATAGTTAGATATAAAGCTATATATACATTTCACATATGTACATTCTCTGGGAAGATAAAGATATATACGTTTTCAACATATAAAGTCCCCATAGTAAAATTAGTATATTTATATGTTTTATCAGCATTTCCTTTCAAGCATGTCTTATTAGATCCTTCATAAATCCAAATCAAGCAAGCATGCAGATCTTACCAAGTACAGCACAACAGGGGTACATTTTCCTTCATCCATGCATACCAAGGTTAACCCATCCTCTTCCTACACCAGAACAGTTACCATACCAATATAGTTGATGTTTGCCTACTGCAGTCGTGTGCATGGAGTCTTTAAAATAAAAATAAAACTAAAACAAGAAATAAAAAATCGAGGACGATGAATTAATTGAAAGAAAAAGTACAAATTTAAAAATGAGATATTTAACTTTTTTTTCAACAATTAAATGTATTAAATGAAGAGTCCTTATAGACTGCAATACAATATAGGCCTACAATGCAATTGCACAGAACAGAAATCTGGTCTTAAAGTGATTTTGGATCAGACTTGGTCTTTTCTATTTGCAAAGCATTTGGAGATGCTGGTTCTAAATATATGTACGATGGTGACATCGTCCTCTCCAGATCTTCTCTCAGCCAAACAGAGAGCTGTGTACGATCATCCATCTGTGACTAGCAATCAAATACTTCTCCTGGAACCCTGAGAACTGAAATATGCTTTCTTTAAATAAGAAATAGTACAGTATCTCATTAACTTTACTACTCCAGACAACAAATTAACCTTGCTGATTGTTTAGCATTATCATAGTAACTACACCTGCTGGAATTCTATTTTCACACCTCTCCCACATTTCAGAAAGGAAGTGAACAGAGCAGTAACAATGTGAGGTCTGTCATTACATACAACACAGAACCAGTGTCCTTTTTTTCAGAGCAACGAAGTGACGAGGTCGACATTTACCTGCTGTCTCTGGTGTATCTCTGCCA
>NW_015517733.1:2192-3363 GCF_001515645.1 Sinocyclocheilus grahami | reverse complement strand
GCCACTGTGTGGCAATTCTAGGGAAATGACCATTGCTGGGCATTTAATACAAACTATGCACAATGAGGTATATTTTTTTCCCTCAGGAAATATAGTTATAACTTGTTTTCAGGATCTGCACGGTCATAAATTTTCTACATAATAAAAAGAATACATTCTTATAAAAGCATACTTTCTTGTCTATCTTGTCTGAACATACCAGAAACATTCATAAAATGTTTCTGACATATTTAGGGAAACCTTTCACACATACCTGACATAAAAACAAATATGCATCATATTCATATAATTAATCTAAAATATACATTTTAAAAATGACATACAACAGTATATAATCAACATCCTTTAGCAAGTGCCTAAAGTTAGCTTTGTTCTTTTGCCAGCATCAGGCAGGCCATCATAAATTCAGTGATAGTTTTTAGTGAATGAACAGCAGAAGTATGAAGTAGTTTTGAAAATTGAAAAGTTTTGATAGATCTTACTTCTGGTAAAACAGCCAGTGCTCTGTCCCAGATGGCTGCAATTCAGATCCATATATCTATCCCAGCATTGCACTTTCATTTCTTGTTTTGTTATGTTTTAATAAGAGTACAGGAAGGAAACGGTTGTCATATGTAAAAATAGTTCTCTGTAGTTTTGTCTGTGACTGTGGTATGTGTTTGCATCGGCACCTGTGCCTCTGTAGACGTGGAGCCTCTGTCATCAGGTGTCTCTGCATCTACCAACTGTTCTCCATCACTCAGATTCAGTGTGCTTGCCTCGTCTTTGGCCGTGGACACTGTGTCTATGCTTGGCGAGTTTGTCTGTTTGTACTGTCTCTCAATGTCCTGCAGCAGCTCTTCATTGAACTTCTTCCACTGATGGAACTTCTGCGGTGAGAACTCAGAGTCCTCCAGGATCTTGTTAATCAGGTGAAGCTCTGCTTCCTTCGCCTAGAAAACACCAGCAGCCAATGAGAAACTAAGAGACCGCTGTGTGCATGACCTACTCTACCTGGCTTCCACACACTACCAGTCAAAAGTTTTAATGTTTTTGAAAGAGGTATCTAATCTTCAGCAAGGCTGCATTTATTTGATCAAAACTACAGTAAAAACAGTAAACTGTATTACTGTATTACAATTTAACACTTCAGTGTTACATGATCCTTCAGAAATCATTCTAATATGCTGAT
>NW_015517733.1:0-982 GCF_001515645.1 Sinocyclocheilus grahami | reverse complement strand
TAAAATGATTTCTGAAGGATCATGTAACACTGAAGACTGGAGTAAGGGCTGCTGAAAATCCAGATTTGCCAACACAGAATTAAATGACATTTTATAATCTATTAAAACATAATATAATATATTAATATACAAAACAATTATTTAAATTATAAAATATTATATTTCACAAAATTATTGTTTTACTGTATTGATTAAACCCAAAAATAATAACATGAGTGTTTGTGCATGTGTGTCTGTTTTCCCTCACTGTATTGACTTTCTTTCGATGGGAAAGTGGTGAACGTGATGATTCCTCCTCAGATTCAGTTTCACTGTAACATTCTGATAACAAAAATATTTTACATTGATAAAGTAGTACGTAAACAGCATACATTCCATGAAAAATATGTTAACACACACACAGTAACGAGGCGTAATAAATACATTTCTGTTGGAATTATAATCATATGAAACAAAACATACACTCATACACATACAGCTGACTGCTGATTTTCACGCATGTCCGATAATTGACAAAAATGTAAAGAGGTTCTCATGTAGCATTTTATCAATCAAAACTGATACTGTAGAACAGATTTCATTTGGCATGGTATATTTCCACAGAATTTGGAGCCGTCACAGAACCTTCTTAACTTGACAGTGTAAAGATGCCAGCTATTAAAAATAACTGAATGTGAATGTGTTGTTTTCCTACCTTCTTCACTGTCTGGCTGACTTTGAAAAAATTTCTTATGTTTCTGAATGGCTGTGATTAAGCAATTAATCCATCTGTTGAGACAGAGAAAGAAAGAGAGATCAGAGATCTCCCCAGTTTCCCATTTGCACTCCAGGTGATTTGTATTGTGTTGTATTTAGTGAAGGCCAGTAGGGGGCAGAGGTGACCTGTGAGAAATCCTGAATGTTTAAAAACCATGGAATGCGTATGTGTGCTGAAGTACAGACAGAGGCGGACAAAGTACTCAACTCCATTACTTGAGTGAAA
>NW_015517732.1:20962-22150 GCF_001515645.1 Sinocyclocheilus grahami | reverse complement strand
AGGAGCACAAGTGCTCCTAAAAAGAAAAGTAAGCATCGAGCCCTGTCTCCACCCACTCATTCTCTTTTATTTATATCTTTCACTCTCTCTCATGTCATTCTCCAGCACATTGCACTAGCTGGAGAGCTGGTTTGGTCAGACTGACACAGCAGACACAGATGCCAAACCGGTTTCCTCCATAAATGAGTTCTCTCATGGGTGTGCTTTACAGCCATCCTTGAAATCCTGGCTTTGTTTCAAAGTTGATCCTTTTGTTGATGTTTTGCTTTGTATCATGAAAAATCGAGGCATGTATCAGGGTTGCGGTGGTGTAGAAATAAGTAGATTTTGTTTTTTAAGTACTGTACCAAGACATGTTTACTAGAGCTGAGGAGCTGTTATGTGCATGTGGGCGTGATGGAAAGCAGTAAAGAAAAGAGCTTCCTGATTTCTGGCAGTGTTGTGAAAACAGAAATGAGGGCCTCATGAAGGCATACTTCCTCTTTATCATGCTGTGAAAGGTAGCTTAGCCACATTTCACAGCTCTTCCTTCCAAACAAATGCTGGACAGAACAGAAAAGAAACTTGTCTACCCCCAGTTCCATGATAGTCCTTCAATGGAAACGTCTCATTGTGCTAAATTTCACCGGTGCAAATGGTTGCACTTCATGGTCATCGTGTCTTGCTCGGGTAGGAAGAGGAAACTGTATGACAATACTTCTTGCCCATTTGCTGTATCTGAAAATAGAAAGAATTCTCAGAATTCATCTCACACAATGTAGAGCAGCTGTCAGCCGTTATAAGTGTTGTCATGGTGCAGTGTTTTCTTATTAGAGCAATGAAACCTGATGTATTGAATGTTCTTGTGTGGAATTACAGTTTCTTGTTTTCTCTTTCCCAGGCACTTGGATGCT
This sequence comes from Sinocyclocheilus grahami, assembly GCF_001515645.1. Lineage (NCBI taxonomy): Eukaryota > Metazoa > Chordata > Actinopteri > Cypriniformes > Cyprinidae > Sinocyclocheilus > Sinocyclocheilus grahami. The sequence continues at coordinate 21,257 of NW_015517732.1, read as the reverse complement.
TGTTGTACAAGCTGTGTTTCTTCACACTTCCATTTGGGGAGAGTCAAGTTGCCATATGTGACGGAACCTTTGCTGTTCCGGACGGTTCAAAATTCTCCTCGAAGTTGCACTGTTTAATCAGTAAGCAGCTTTCATATATTCCCAAGAGATTTCAAATTATTTTGTGGAAGATTGTGTAATTTGAGTGTGTACACAAGGGCTGTGGTGGAGTTTTGATATTAAGTTAGACAATAGCTCCACCCTCTGGTTGTATAGAGGTACTGGACAATTGTATCCCAGCGCCTCTTAAAGAGAT
>NW_015517732.1:18787-20317 GCF_001515645.1 Sinocyclocheilus grahami | reverse complement strand
TGCTAGTGATATTGCTGCTAAAAAGAGCCTGACAAAAGCCAGGTAGCATTTTAGAGTTTTGTATGTGACTTTCAGATTGTTTGAATCCAACTAACCATTTAAGTAGCCTGTTTTCACCTTGTTTCTTTTTTTCATTAGAATAACAGATTCAGTAGGACCAACAGAAACATCAATCGCACCCAGGCAAAGACCCAAAGCTGCAAATAGTAATGTTTTGCCTTTGCCCAGCTCTGTAACTCCTGTGAAAATGACTGTCTCCTCAGGTACGGTTAGCAACGGCCAGAAAGGTGAGCATTATTATATATATATTTTCTTAAATATGGTCTGTGTTCTTTTTTTGCCCTTTGGAGACATTAGCTTTGACTGTATATGTGTGCTTGTCTCAGCTTCTGGAAACGGACAGCAGTCGGCTGCGCAGATGCCGAACAGCAGTCAGCAGAACAGAGTGTTACAGCAGCTGCAGCCTGGAGACCTTCGACTGCAACAGCTACATCATCATCAACAACAACAACAACAGCAGCAACAGCAGCAGCACAATATACACCATCAACAGCAAGTCACTGCACAGCAGCTACAGTACATGCAACAGGTAATTAGTGGCTCAGGGGGTTGACACCAATGTGAAACAGCTTTTGGGCCTTAAGTTTAAACTAATTTCTTGCAGGTCTTTAAAAATTACCGTATTTAGGCACAATGTGTATAGTGACTTTTCATATGGCTCAGTTAAGTAATTGTGGAAAATCCCAGTGGCATTAATAGTTTGTGTGTGTGTTAGAGCATGATCTGTTGTGACAGTCAGTTGGTTCTTCTTTGGATTGATCATTGTCATCTGCTTATGAGCACATGACTACATTGTTTAAACAATAAACAACCTTGAGAATGGTGGAAATGTTTACATTCAGCATTTTTAGGTACAAATAACAAATATGTTCATATTAAATATATTATATTGTAATCCATGTTTTATATTTTTAATGTTTCATTTAGTAAGGGATGACTTGAGAATGTCAATTTAATAAGTATTACATTTTAGAAATATCTGTGACCTGTAATGGTATTTGTAAATCCTACAATAATTAATTTGCCAGTATTGTCTCTTGGCATTGCATCTCTACACACACAGGTGGTGCTGTGTGCTTTTAATTTGACTATTAATGCACCGCTACTGGTTCTCTGGTTAATCATACAGATCTCTTCTTCCATGATGTACAATTGAGCAAAACAGATTATCTAAGAAGAAAAAAAATGTGGAGTGGGGATTTGTTTGCTATCCATTGGTTGTTGATCAGATCTGGCAGATGTGAATGTGAGCTTGCAGTTGACTGTAAGAAAGCAACAGAGTTTAAGATGATTACATTTTTGAAGAAGCCTGGCATATGTCAAAACAAACAAGTCTGTCATTTCACAGGAATGTCAAGTTATGACATTTTAATTAAGAATTAGGAGTTAACAAAAATGAAAAAAAGTAGCATGGATGAATTGTTCACATTAAAGGGTTAGTTCACCCAAAAATGAAAATTATGTCATTAA
>NW_015517732.1:0-556 GCF_001515645.1 Sinocyclocheilus grahami | reverse complement strand
ACAGAAATTATATTTTTGTGTGAACTGTCCCATTAATAAAGAGTTCATTTTGTTTTTACCTGTACCCTTGGCATGTGATTGTGTCTATTAATATGGCGTTGTTATATTTCAACTTAAAGGGACAATTTGCCCAAAACTGACAATTGTCATAATTTTTCATGCATTGAAATAAGCATGGGGGGTGGGGGGGTGAGCTTCTCCTAAAAACATACTTAGATTGAATATAAGCACCTTTAACTTTATCTAAAGTTTAAGCTTATCTTTTTTTTTTTTGTCTCAGGATACATGTTGGAGCCTGATCAAGAAAAGAGACCTGACATCTATCAAGTTTCTTACTTTGCCTTTTGGTTACCTGGAAAGGAGTGTCCAGTGCCAAATCTTTTTGTAAGTAACCTCACACAAGTTCATTGTTGAATTTAAAGCTTTGTATGATTCAGAATTATACATAATTAATGAGTGTTTGTTTTTTGCCACACAGAACTCTCCCCTTCCCACCTCATTGCCAGAGCCTCTTACTGCTAGTGATATTGCTGCTAAAAAGAGCCTGACAAAAGCC
>NW_015517731.1:1178-3364 GCF_001515645.1 Sinocyclocheilus grahami | reverse complement strand
CGTCATCAAACTACGCCTTTGTCTCTTTGTTTATTTTGAATACTTTGTTTATTTCGCCTCCAGCGGCGAAAATTACATATTGTGCCTTTAACACAAAGTGCAAGGTGTCATTTTTTTCTTTCTTTCAGACAACAAATGGCTTACAAAAAAATTACAATTATTGACCATTAATGTTGTGTGGTGAGTTTGTAAACAGAATTTAAATAGACAAAAAAGAAAAAAATCTGAATACATTTTCTGATTTTTATTCAGAAAAAAAGAGAAAAATCATGAACAAAAGAATCCAACACTTCATACTTGAAAATTCAACTATATTACATATACAAGTCTTTTTGTTTTCATTGAGGAGGCTTTTTTGCTCATACACGCACACATATACACATGCATGCATATTTATATGCACCCATACATTTACACGCACAAACACCACATGCGAAAAAGTCTGGCTCAGCCTCCTCCCAAATTTCATCAAAAATCATCCCAGTCGCCAGATTAGGCGTTGTGTGCTGTTTACTCCTCATTTTTGTTTGTTTCTTTCATTATTTTGTGCAATCCAAAGCTCCGTATCTCTCCATTCAAATCCTTCCTTCACGCTCTCCCGGAAATCTGCCTTCATTCACCAACGGCGAGAGCAATAAATTACCATAATAAGCCATACATTGCCGAAAAGCACATGTTGTCTACTGACAGGAACAATTATTTTCATTGTGCAAACGGTTTAAGAGTTATGGTAACATAAATACAGCTTGGTTTGATGTGTTGCACTGACACAGCCGGTTTAAAAGGGTTAATCATGCAGCCCTGATACAGGCTTCAATTAACATGAGAGCGTGTGATTGATAATCATTTCAGTTTTGAAGTGAACTACTCTTTAAACAATGACCTTTGACCAATAGGGTTCAAGTAGGTGGGCAGAACTGCTTTGATTTATATTTTAAAATGTGACCGTGGATGGTCAAGTTTGCACTGCATCTCTAATGTGGCATCTCAAGGCAGGACACACCAGAACTGACTTTATAAACTCAAACTTTAGATTTGTAGCTCATAATGAAGAATGTTCACAGACAAATGTTACAGTTTTTCCTGCTGCAGTCACAGTGAGGTTATGTCAGATTAACCACTGATGGATACAGTACTGAAACATAAAGCAAAGGTAAGGAAGTAGCTTCCTTTTTAACAACTGCAGCATTTGATTTTTTTTCACGAAGCTGCAGACTGGTCACAATCAAAGGGAAAATAGATTGGCTCACAAAATTCCTTAAGGGAAGGGAAAGAGATGGGAAAGAGAGTGAGTGGGCCACTGTGTTGGGAGTAGGGCATGATGGACAGTCAGAAAGAAATGGCAGAGGCACATACATTTTCTCTCCTGTCATGGCTAGATTAATTTTAGGTGTCAGTTGGATTTGCCTCAATATTTATCATTTACTGCACGCAGGAACCCACAATGAATTGCCGAAACTTTTGATGCTTGGAATGGCAATTTCCACAGAAATAGTTAGATGATGTGCAGCACATTAAAATCGAACCTCATGCATGATTTATGAGGAAAAGTAAAATTGACTGCAGACACTGAAATGTGTTTTGGTGCTGAACATAATTATGCAAGGTTGATGTAATAATCTTTGTAGAGAGGGGTTTGTGTTATGTTCTTTGGATTTAAAAAAAAAAACGAAGTCTCCGCAGTTTTCTTTATGTAAATTCAGTGCAGTGAACGGTCCTTTCATGCGCTTCATCTGCAGGAGTGCTCTGTGCTCTGGGGGCAAGTGTGTTTCACAGGACACTATGGTTGTCCGTAGCCTTCAGTCATTCTGTCAGATTGAGAGATCCATTTTGCCCTGTGTGAATTCTCACCCTTCGGAGACTCAAGTTCTTTAAACATTTACATTGCACACCATTTTGGACATCATCACAGTCTAGGATATCTTGCTGGTTATGTCAGTACAGAGTAGACTTGCCTGGTCATTTTTTTTCTCATCCTTCCTCTCTTCCAATTTAAAGAGATGGTTCATCCAAAAGTTACCCTCATGTTGTTCCAAACCTGTAGGACTTGAACCTGTGAAACACAAGAGAGAAATTTTGAAGTGTTTAGGTCACACTTTTCCATGCAATTACAACATAGTTTTCAAACTTCCAGAATGGGTGCAGAAGCATCTAAAAAAAAAAAAAAAAAAAAAACCCCAAAAAAA
>NW_015517731.1:0-780 GCF_001515645.1 Sinocyclocheilus grahami | reverse complement strand
CTGTTATCCCTTTACAGTTACTATCATAAAATACTTTTAAACCTAAATTTAATGTTCAATAACAAATATATCAGCAAAATTATTATTATTGCGCTGAATATAATTTTTTCCCCTCTTTACTGCATTCCGGCTGTTTATTTTTAGATGCATTTTGTCCATATAAATGTGTTATTCACTGCTGTAATTTGACGTGACTGGCGGAAGTTTTCCGTGCGCAGTGGGCAGCCGCGACTACATGAAAATTTCGTTGTCGATTATTTTCAGTATCAATTATTATAGATTTTATCGATTAGTTGTTGCAGCCCTAAAGTTTTTTTTTTTATTCTCTGAAAATCTAGACGTGTGTCGTAACACTTTGTTTCGCCTGCTGTCTCACTATTTGAGGACACTCCACATGAACGTCATCTCCAAAACTGCTCTGAGATTTCACTTCACAAAAATTTCACCATTTCATTTGATAAAACTATATCGTAAGATACACACAGAGCATCACTACAACCTGCCAAAATAAAAGCCTTGTTTACCTGGAAAAAATGAATGACAAACATATATTACTATTGCACAATGTACTACAGTACTTAAAGTAATAACAACAAAAATAATACAGTTTAAGACAATATCACAACTTTTCATTGATGTTGTAATTTACATAGTAAACCTCTGATGTACAGCACTGTTTGCCAAAAAAATAAAGAAAGAAGAAATAATAAAAATAGAGGAATTGCTCAAATTTAGTTTGATTAAAGTTTAAAATATTAAAGTTTACATTGTTTATCCATT
>NW_015517730.1:2058-3364 GCF_001515645.1 Sinocyclocheilus grahami | reverse complement strand
TTTTTTTTATATTTAAATAAAATTGCATCATGTTTGAACCTGAACATCTTTTATGTAAAATACGTTATTCAGGACAGTACTAAATATAAAATAACATGCATTTTGATCCCTCTTATTTTGGTAAAATAATTCATATTTTGCATATTCCGCAAGGTATATGTATACTTTTGACCACAACATCACAGCATACAGCGTATATATACATAGCCAAAATACATGTAAAAGTAACTACAACTTACTGAAAATATATACTGTAGATGTAAATATAAATGTAGTTCCCATGATTTTTGGCATTTTTTTGTATATTTTGAAAATAAGTATTCCAACCTTTATGGACTGTGATGTTTACTCCTTGCTGAAATGTGTACAAGAGAGGTTCAGGACCCTGAAGTCTGAAGAAAAATGTGTCACTGAATCCATCAGGAAAGTTGTGAAACACAGTGGTGCAATTTTTGTCTAAGATGTTGCCAATCACATTTCCTTTTAGAAGAGACTCAGTTTTTTCTGAACTAAGCACGTTTGGCCCCTCTGTGCTTGTTTTTCTCCAAATTGCCTCAACAATTTTGTTTAGGGACTGTTTGAATGAGTTGGGGATCTCAAACTGACATGGAATTTGAACACAGAAGCCACTTATCGCATCTATTTTCTTAGGCATCTTAATTTCCCATTTGTCGCTGGCAGTACCTGCATACATCAAAACACACAGGGCACGTTCAACATTCCTCATAACACCAGAGAAACGCATGTATTCAGTATTTGTTCATGGATTAATTTAGCACTAATATTTCAAACCTAACAGATCAACAAAAGCAAGTCTCTCACCTCTCAACATCCAGATTATGACAACCAGGACTTTAAGTCCACTCATACTGCTGAGATCTGGATAAAATAAATGATCACTTATAGTCAAGTAAACAGATGTGGCTTTGTAGGATGTTATATCCTCTGTTGGCACTTTGGCATTGTTTTTGCTAATAATCAATTGCTACTTTATAACTGCAAAATTATATAATTTGTATTGATTTGTTTAAAAAAAAAATTATGTACAGAAAAAGACATGCATAAGCATGTGCGCAGACATGTAGCACACATAGATTGTAGAGGAACTGAAATTATTAAATTAATACTAGACTACTGAATATTTGGTTTATAATCATAAATAACCAGAAACCTTTACCTGATGCGGAGCTGTCAGACATTCACTTCACAACTTAACAAATGAAATAAAAGAGGAACACTGGAAACACTGGAGTTTCATCAGCAGTTAAGTAAAAAAAGAAAACTATTACAAAATACATTTCTTCTT
>NW_015517730.1:0-424 GCF_001515645.1 Sinocyclocheilus grahami | reverse complement strand
GTAGATGAGTTTTTTTCTTCATCGGAACAGATTTGGAGAAATTTATCATTACTTGCTCACTAATGGATACTTTAGATCCAATGGAATATCCTATGGATATTGTGATGAAAATTCACAAGTAATGTAAGTAATCCACAATCTGTGTGTTTGTAATAAGTTAATCATTAAGACGTTTTTCACTTCAGACTGTTGTTTCTGGCTAAAATACGGGTTCTCTATCCATAGTATTGCTTTCTCCAGTGAAAAAGTTGTCTCGTTTGAATCAGGAGAGGGTTTTGGGTTTTGATACAGGACAACAGGCGATGGACTTTTTCACTGAAGACAATGTTATTATGGATTATGGACTGGTATTTTGGTTTATTCCACAGTTTAAAGTTAAAACGCTTTAATGATGCTTTTCTTTCATACAAAACACTTTTTTTTT
>NW_015517729.1:1807-3364 GCF_001515645.1 Sinocyclocheilus grahami | reverse complement strand
TTTTTTTTTTTTACAACATTCCCCGATGCGCTTTTTGGGTGGACACACAAAATAGCTTACCTATAGCCTATATTTTTTAAAGGGGGCCCACCTTTACTCCCACTGGCCCTGAGCATCCTGCATGCGGGCGTATTATGTGATACACACCTGGCACCTGAAAATATCTGTATTAGACGGATGGGGGTGAGGAGACATGAAAACTATAAACAGGCATTATAGGATACAGTCAATCAACGAACAACATACCACCTTCTCAATATAGGCGAACAGTTATTGTTCTTCGTCTTCTGCCGTTCTTCTTCTTCTTCTTCTTCTTGTTAATAAAAGTGAAGTGAATTGTGTATCTAGGAGTTTATTAATGTACTATGTCCACATATTCGTGCAGTCCTAAAAATTCTTATCCAATCTAAAATTGAGTTTGGCCTTTATCGATAACTCAACGAATAGCCTACACTAAGATAAATATAGGCCTAGTGCATTTTTTAAACCGGGAACTTTAAAACACTGTTTATACTTAACTTTAGTAGCCTACATGACAAAATATGTTTTCCAGAAACACTGAATGAGTCAGACACACTCCATAGCCTACGTTCCAGCCTCATGCTTCGCGTACAGAGGAAGTCGGTAAACACTTTGTAATAACTTTAATCAAATAATCATTAAGAAACATAATCGTAAAATCTGTTTATCAAAGTGTGGATGAATGTAGATTAACTATAATTTATTATTTTATTAATATTATGTGAAAAGGTTTAAATGATATTATATGACCGTAATCAAAAAGGGTTATTTTGTTTGCGTAGACTTTTCTCCATGTTATGTAAAACGAAATAGTGCAAACACATGCTCTTTATTTAACTAATTAAATAAAGCCCCCTTATTATGGGGCTTTGATGATAATCATTGTAATCAACTGTAAAAAAAAAAAAACAATTCAGATGAGCATATTCACTGTCTAATTAATAAATGCAAAGACAAACGTGCATTGTGTTACAACAATCGTGTACTTCTAATTTACAGGCGTTTTTATAAACGCGAAATAAAAAGCGACAAAATGCGAAACTATTCATAGCTATATGAAATGGGGCCTATTTGTTAAAAATATGTTAAAATTGTTAATTGTTGACACCACATGCGGGCAATAGTTTTGAATAACATAAACACGACAATATTTTGTCGTTTTTGTAGTGTATGACATTGATTCGACAGGGCTAAATATTTACAACTTCAGCTAAATAGATGTACAGTCCCAACAGATTACGCAATTTTTCCTCATCTGCAGGCTCCATTTTTCTTTCTCCAGTTTTTTATAGACTTTGGAATCACGATTAGCTTGCATTACACGAGCAACTTTATGGTGCAAATAAACGTTTGTAGTTCTATTTGGAAATTCTTTTCTTACAGTAACATTTCGCATAACTATTAAACTCTAAATTACACGCCTGTATAAACAGGTTACTACAAAGATTGAATAATTAGTCGAAGGCCAGAACTGTAGTTGGCCGAACTGCTAAACAAATCACCTTGTTATAAAATAATAATAATAATAATAATAAT
>NW_015517729.1:0-1703 GCF_001515645.1 Sinocyclocheilus grahami | reverse complement strand
TTTTTTTACAAAGTACAAAAGTCCAAACTGGCGGTCACGTGCTCTGACCCCTATATGAGACCCTTAAACACTGAAACAAGAGGCCAAAACACAGGTGTGTACACTTTGGTTTTGCATAGGCTACCTGCCCAGAGCTCCACTGTATCCTTACACATTCAAAAGCGAATAGAAGAAAAGAAAAAAAGGTTCAGAACCCAATACTTCACTCCAGAGGCATTGACAAAATGGATTCAGGTAAACATGAATTGTAATTCCATGATGATTATACCATCAATCTGCTGGCCATCCTCTCATCTGTTTGAACTGTTTATACACATTCAGAACATAAATGTCCACGATTCTCCTGTGAAGGAAAATGTGATCTTTATTCCCTGCATCAGGCAGGCTATACTCGCCCAGAAAGCCCGTGCTTCCACAGTTTGCGGCTCCAGTAAAAGTTTTTCCTTCTTGTCAGTCTTAAATCAGCAGAATTTTATGAAATGCCTTTGCGTTTTTTGAAATCGATGGACCTCGTTTTTCTTGTCTTTTAGCGAGAATGTTAATCTGTCTTTGGTCTCATGCTCACACCCGAGCTATATGTCAATCCGCGCGTGTAGCGCGGAGTGTTTGCTCTCGTGGTCCCAGTACGAGCAGTGCATCATGGAGAGTTCTGCGGGTTGACGCGAGCAAGCAAACTGCAGCCCTGTTCCGTTACCGGTGGACACCGGAGGGGCTCCAGTCGTGGCGGGACTCAGCTGCTGCGCATGCGGGAGCGCATGAGGGTGCGTGTGATGGTGGAGATGATGGTGGCTCATGCCGTTGTAAGTGTTCACCATGCCCGGGAGAGCTGTGCTCTGCGCCCGCGAGTACGGATTGTACGAGGACGGCGCGGACAAGCTTTTCACGTTAACGGGACTCAAGTTCCCACTGCTCATCTGACAGGAGGTATAGGGCATAGGCGCAGGAGACCACGAGTTATTGATAAACCCTGACTGCAGGTATTTGGGCGGGGAGAGGTAACCGTACCCGTCGCCGCCGAAGAAAGATTTGCCAGGCTGGAAATGGGTCGGTGGAGGCCTGAACGGTCTCTTCATGCGTCGCCGTCGCCGGTAGTTGCCCTTTTCGAACATATCCTCGCATGCCGGGTCCAGGGTCCAGTAGTTGCCCTTTCGCTCGCCGCCGCCCTCCCGAGGCACCTTGATGAAGCACTCGTTGAGTGACAGGTTGTGTCGGATGCTGTTCTGCCATCCTTTTTTGTTCTTCTCATAGAAAGGAAACTTACTGATGATGTACTGGTAGATGCCGGACAGCGTGAGACGCTTCTCCGAGCTCTCGCGGATTGCCATCGCGATTAACGCCACGTAGGAGTACGGTGGTTTCTGGGTCGGGTCGGATTTGTCCGGTGCCTTCTCGGGAGGGGTTTCCTCTTTTGTTCGGTCTTTCTCCGCTGAGCTCGAGGTAGTGTCCATGAGTATCATGCCGTTATCCTCGGGGCCTGGGTAGGTGGCCATCATTGCGCACGCAAACCTACACCAAAACAAAACCGTGGACTAATAAAAACAGCTCTGCAATGCAAAATTGTCTTGATGACAGTCTCAATTGTCAGACTACAATCATGTAAAGAGTTTTTTTTCTACGTGTGCAGCTTAATGTCAGCGTTAAAGGTTTTACAAAGCTCTTGCGCTTCAGAGTTTCTCCTCAACTAGATACCCACGGAGAAGGAG
>NW_015517728.1:2254-3366 GCF_001515645.1 Sinocyclocheilus grahami | reverse complement strand
GGAGTAATGATGCTGAAAATTCAGCTTTACATCACAGAAATAAATCATATTTTAAATAGAAAAAAGTTATTTTAAATTGTAATATTTCACAAAATTACTGATTTTACTGTATTTTTTGATCTAATGAAAGCATCCTTGGTGAACATAAGAGATGTCTTTCAAAAACATTTAAACTGTTTCACACTATTGAATGATAGCGTATATATGTACATTTTAAAGTCAAAGTGAAACAATCAATTAACATCTGTTATGTGACTAATAACTTCAGTAAATTCACTAAATGAAGCAAGAAATTCAATATGAAAAAATTAGGACAGTAGTTGATTTTATAGATTGGGAATTGATTGGGTGTTCCATTCCAAGTGGGTGTGGTTTCTGTATAAGTGGTTGGAGGGGATTGGTTGAAAAAATCAGGGGGCTTGATGATGGCAGTAGAAAAGAAAAGTTGTTTCATATGTGAAGTTATTACTTTATGATGAAATATTACAACAAACATTTTTCATTTGGAATAACGTGCACGCATGAATCATGCACAATAATACCAGGAACATGTATCAGGTGAAATTTAAAGTGAAAAGGCACATTTTAAATGTCATGTTGAAAACTCAAACTTAAACTTGGTTTAATACCTGGTAGTGAGTGCTGAAATGTTTGTCCTCCTGTACCACGTCAACCTCTCTGCCTCCTCGTACCAGGACGGTCCTTACCCCGAGTCCAGCCAGATGAGTGTGCAGCTGGGACGCAAAGATATATATACCGCCTACAGGAAGAGCCTGCAGGACAGAAAACACCGCTTCAGTAATTAATATTTGAACTATATTTTTACATTGTATGAAGAAAATGTTCAAAAGAAAGTGTTGCCGGCATGTTCTGAGTGCTGGCTTTTTGCATAATTTGCCTTAACAATAGGGTTGGGCGATGTCTACAAAATTAGCATCGGCCGATATCTACAATGAAACGGGGTTGTGCCCGAAGCGTGAATCTGTATTCAGAAAACGATTGCTAAAGGTTGCCTGTTACATTACAGTACATACAATTTCACTTACCGCATAAACAGAGTAAGGAGAGACGATGGCGAATGATTTGCAGATCCTCAGCACCACTGACAAACA
>NW_015517728.1:0-1259 GCF_001515645.1 Sinocyclocheilus grahami | reverse complement strand
TTTTTTCCTCCTTGCTAAACAAGTACAACATATGAATAAAAGGATTACGAAACGACACTAAATTTTGTAAACTATTTTGTTTTTATGTACTAATTCATATTTTTATGATTTTAATATTTTATGATTTAAAGGCTCTGAGAAAAAGGTCAAACAAAACATACAAGAAGCAATTGAAAAGTAGCAGACGAAAAATAATGACGGCATGAAAATGGCAGTTTTAATGTGTCCATAATTAAAAAAAACTGAAATGTGTTAGTTTAAATAAAAATCAACTACTGGGAGACAACGGTAGAAGTGCCAAATTTGGAAAAAATACCTACAGTGTACTTAGAAACCCTGGCTCCTACTATATTTGCACTGTCCCCAAAAAGTTCTTTTAAATAAAATAAAAAAAACACACTGTGCCAAATACTGTATACCACAATGCAATGTGCTTCACTGGAGGTAACATCTGCCACAATTTCTACCATCACCTTCTTTTATTTAGGCTGACAAAAGGTAAGACATAATCTACTCAAAACTAGATTAAAAATGCAAAAATAAGTGGTTTTACTTGATAACAGAAGTAAATACACAATGAGGTCATTGCTAGAATTCTAGCATTCTTACATAATGTCCACTATTTCACAGGCTATTTTTTAAGAATTGCTAAGTAGTGTATAGTGTATATACTGTGATGATGCAGCATTCTGAACATAGTCTTAGCCAACTGGGCTGATGTGCATCTTTGACACAGTTTGTGTGCTGCATACCTGATATAAGGAGAGGGTTGTGGTAATGAACTTCAAGCCGAAGGAATCTAGAAGAACCTTCTCCTCCCAGAGGCAAACCAGCATCAGCAGGGTAGTAGAATGGCTGCACGTACAGACACACATGCAGAACTTTATGTGAATTTAATAAGATTGATTGTGGGCAGCGTAGCTTCTGATTTATGCTTTGCAGGCTAAAAGATATTTGAGCCAATGCACAAGAAGCTTATGCCAACTCTGACTCAGTCAGAGCCAGAAAAGTCCTGTAGATCCATGCTAGTTCACGACTAGCGGTTTAGACTTATAAAGGATAGCAAAGAGGAAATCTAAACCCTTATCAGTCTACTTTTAAAGCTCATGTGAGAAAGACCTCTTTACGTAACCGTCCTACTTCCACCTCCAGTTTCTCGCCCCATTCCCGTTTCTCTTTCTCCTGGCTCTCACCCACTCCCCCTCCTTCTCTCACAAGGCATTAAAAAACATTTAAAAATGAAATGATGAAAAAAAAAA
>NW_015517727.1:0-3366 GCF_001515645.1 Sinocyclocheilus grahami | reverse complement strand
ATTAATACGTTTATATAACAGTATAAACAGTCTTCGCTGACTTTTTGATATATTTTTTCAGATTCTTTGAATAGAAAAGAGCAGCATTTATTTGAAATAGTAAAGACATTTATAATCTTAAAATATTTCTGTCACTTTTAATCATCTTAATATTATTTAATATATACTGTATATATATATAGAGAGAGAGAGAGTACAACAGGGCTAAAGGCGCCCCTGGGTAAAAGGTGCCTTTGATATTATTTTCATCTAAACCACTAGATGGCACAAAAATGTGGCGTAGCACTTTCCAAAACATTTGCTTTTCAAGATACATAAGTATATTTGTCTGATCCTTGACGCGATCGCGCGCAGCAGCGCAAAGTTGATTCTGTGCTTACTTGATCTAATATTTTATGTTTTTTTAAATTGTAGATTTGAGTAGCAAATGATTATCGCTAAAATTAATACATATATTTTGAGGCAAAGGTTTTCTTAAAAATTTTCATAACAGTTTTTAAATAACGTAAAAAATATATAAAAGTATGGTATTTGGGGTAAAAAGCGCCCCTGCTGTTGCGGCTAAAGGCGCAGAGTAATTAACATGATAATTAATAGATGGATGACTTTTCCATTTGTTGACATGACATGGTTAAATTCAGATGATAATATCATATATTATGTTGGGTGTCCATATTAAGAGATAATCACCATGTTTAAAATGAAACCATCATATTTAAAAACATGATATTAATCATATCATATAATAAAATATCATTTGTCGTTACTACTGTAAATCTGTATTCAATTATGAGATCTCCTTCAATGCTTTCAGAATCTTGACTTTTTAAAACGATTTTGTTTCTGTATTTTAAAATATATTTTTTATATTAACATATTTTAATGACAGTATATTTATTGAACAAAAATTATTTTATTTTTCAAAATAAGCAGAAAATAGTTCAAACTTTGCTGAAGTGATTGTTTTGAGCAAGTATTAACTTATAAAATTAAAAACATTATAAAAAATATATATATTTTAGCTCAAGTATTTGTATCAATACATTCTGCCTTTTACCCCATACTTTTGTATGATTTATTTTTGCACAAAATCTGTTGCTCCACTAATGTTCAATACAAACATATATATTTCTTCTGCAACTATAGATTTTAGGCGCAGGAAATATAAAATGTTTTCTTAAGGTGTGCCTTTAGCCCTGTTGTACCCTATATATATATATATATATATATTAATATAGATGCTTTCTAATTTCAGTTCTTAGTAGGCATCTTGAATTATAATTATATTGTTTCTATTTCCAAAAGCTAATTTAAGTGAATGAGTTTTTAATCTCTTTGTCTCATGCACACATTGATATCAATGAATCAATTCAAATGAATTAATGTAAATGTAAATTAAAACTCACTTCTGAACCAGTTTATCTAAGATATCTTTATCAACTGGACCCGCCGTAACCTCAGAGACAGACACCTGGTCTATATAAAGTGAGGGTTTCTTTCTGCAAGTTGATCGTCTTCAGGGGTTGTGTGAAATTACATTCACATTTCTGCTTTAGTTTGGTTGGTGATTCTGTTCAGCGTGAACACAAGTTAAGATGCATCTGTTTGCCGTCTCTGTGCTGCTAATGCTTGCCTTTCCATTTATCATGACCGAACTTGATTCATTCAGTTCATGTCTTGATTCTTTTTCAAATGAAAAACCTCCAGTGATTCATGATATTCTGGAGAATTCAGTCTCAAAGGATCAAAACCGTTATAAATTGATCTGCCAAGAATATAAAGGCAGAATCTTTTTTGCAACTCTCTATGACACAGGAAATAAGATCCCCATTTTCTCAGCCTACAAATATACCGGGAAAGGAGCTTTCACAAGACCAAAGATTAATTTTCGCAGTGAGAGTAAGGTAATGTTTTTGATTTTTTTTTGTCTTATTTTAAAGCTTAAAATATATCTGTACTGAATTTACTTAAACTAAATTAGTATTTGTCATGTATTCTACTCTTGAGTGTACTGACTATCCATTTGTTTCATATGATTATTTGTTCTGTAGCTTAATAATCAGCAGCAGGCTCAAGATAATGACTATAAAAACAACAACATAAGGATGAGTCGTGGTCATTTATTTCCCAGCAGCCATGCAGCTGATCTAGAAACTGCTTCTTCTACATTCACCCTGACCAATGCTGTGCCACAGGAGGAAAGCTTTAATAATGGAATATGGAACATCAAGGAAGAAACTTTTCAAAAAAACATGAATGAAAACTGCCTTAGTAATAACAACAAAGTTGTGGCCCATGTGCTGACAGGAGCTATACCTGGCACCGAGAAAATGAAGGAGAAAGTGAACATTCCTTCACACATGTGGATGGCTTTTTGCTGCTATAACAAAAAGAAAGATTCATGGGTCTCCCAAGCTTACTGTGCTACAAACGAAGCAAACAGCAAAGCTGACCTTACTACAGAAAGCTTGTCTGAGTTACAGCAATTCATAAATGTTAAATTGGGGAAAGAAGTAGTTCTGTTTCATGACATGTGTAAATAACAAAATTATGGATTTGAGATCTCTGTCAAAACATAGTTCTTCAAGCGTGTTACAATTATCCTATTTTCTAAACTACAGATGTCTTAAATCGACAGCTTTGTCCTGTCTTTTGCACATACAAATGCTTCTTACCACATGCTTAGTATACTACTGTAAGGCAACACCAAATATGTTAAGGAATGTGCAAGAATGCTGAGTTTGTATACTGGCTTTTCACTAATAAAGTGTTGTGCATATCACAGTCGTCTCACTGAATATGTATATTTATTGTAAGGGAATTAATTAATTAATTATTTTTGATTTTATAGGGAATTTGAACAGAATCACTGTTTTACGGCTGATCACTGAGTCGGCCAGCAATTCATTGAACGAGCTGTATAACATCAACTTTGCAATGGATATAATGCAAATCCAAAATATAGTGAAAACACTATTAATTAGCACATAAGCAAGATTGGCAGTTTAAGACATTAACTTGTAAGCACAAAACACTAGATACTACTTTTCAATAGAAATAGTTTTATCTAATAAAGTCTTAAGACATGTAACCTAATCTAACACAAACACACACATTCACACAGATTGCAGAAAGAAAGACAGTGAGGAAAGAATGAGTTTAGAAGAGTGAAAATATGAAACCCCCAAGTTTATAGCAATATATGCAATTGCTTAGCCTCATTGAGAAACTTAATGCAAAGGTTAATTTGATGATTGATGTTAGCAATTGAAAAAAAAACTCTAATAGACCTGAACTACCAAGCGTTTACCAATACTTAACGTACTTTTTCTAAACTCTTAACACAGCAACACACCTACATCACAC
>NW_015517726.1:21403-22389 GCF_001515645.1 Sinocyclocheilus grahami | reverse complement strand
ATTCAGAGTATGGGTCACCATACTTGGCCACACGTCACTTCACTTAATCAAATATGTTAAGGGAGGGCAGTGCTTCAAGAGACTGAATGGTCTACGAGGGTCTTAATCCCTTTGTAATGTGTGCAGACCCCCTCAGGTAAACTCTCAGCAATGAACACAAAGCAAATGGGAGGAGCTAAGATGTCAAATGCCATTTACCTGAATGACCCACCATTGTCGCTCACCGAAAACAACAGCTGGAGGTGTGACGGCGACAAATACAGATTCCTCACTAAGTAAAAATATGTTCTTTTCTGCCTCAGTATAATACAACATAAATAAAGTGCTATGAAGAAATATTTAAACCACACAAAGTTATGAGTCAAACAAAAGTTTAAAGGTCAAGCTAGTCATTGCTATGTGCAACTAGGTTCGTTCGTTTCTGACTGAATAACTAGAGATGAATCAGTCACAGAAACATTTCTTGCGTGTAAAATGTAAGACCTGACACAATCTGATCCATAGTATGAGATTGCTTTCAACTGGCTAACTGAAACAAATTGTTATATAAACTTAAAAAAGGGATGCATAATAGCATAACCAAGACTGGCAATGTCTTCATGCTTCCAAAACTGATTAAAGTTATCAAACACAACCTAAATACATACTATAGGACTCTCACACGCAAACACAGCAACTCTGACTCATAAAATCTTATGTAACCAATGCCCTGTTGTACCTGCCGCTATCCTGTTAAGCAGCTGCTGACGGGCAATGATCCTGCCCAGCCTGTACCCGGAGCGCCGTCTGAGGTGGTCCATCCTCAGGTAGATATCCTGCGTCTCTGGGGTCATGTTTCCCAGACATTCGCTGCTCTCGGTGCGCGGCAGCTCCCTGTACATGATCACACAACGCAAAACGTCCGGCACCCCTCTCCCCAAAAACAAATACCTGAAACAGTCACATAATCTGTCCACCGACAAGCCAACATGTGTGAGATGTGAGTC
>NW_015517726.1:19021-20405 GCF_001515645.1 Sinocyclocheilus grahami | reverse complement strand
ATCTATCTATCTATCTATCTATCTATCTCTATACACACACACACATTTTGAAATTTTGAAATTGTTCTAAAAAGTCAATCAAGGGTTACTGGTCAATCTCCAATGCTGTCTGCATTACTTCATAAATGCTGATACTTCAATGAAACACAAATGAGATCTACATGAGCAACAGAACTTTGCACAATACAAATTTCCTATTTCCAAATGTTCTATGTAGTTGGACCAATAAAACAGATAACGTCCTTAATCGCACACTCGCCATCTGTTAAACATGTCGCATATTTACATGAATAACTAAAATAAAATTGGTAGAGATATAATTCATAAAAAAATACATGTAAGGCACTCACAGTTTAGTTATACTAAAGCACATTAAATTAGAATTTGTGCAAATGGGAAAAAAAACATTCCTATACAAAAAAAGAATGAATGGAAGGTTTGCAAGAGCATCTGTTCCATTGCTGCATGAATGCAACCCAAGTCTTCAGACTGAAAATAGACTCCAGATCTTTGCAAACAGTTCCACGCTCTGTTGACTAAACTCCATCACTCTTAAGGCACTGGTGAACAGCACACATTTCCTGTTAGTATGTGTTATAAGCCTCTCGCTCCTAGTCTAAGTGTGAGCGAGCACATAAACACATGAACCGGGTACAAATGAGCACAACACCAAGCTAAACACATTCTGTGCCCCCTCCCTGACTGGCACACACTAACCATACTACAAACCACACAAAGACCGCAATTCAACCAGCGCCTGCAATCCTGCTGCTATTTATACATAAACTACCCCATCCCTTACTCCAACGCCCCTCGCCACAGAAAAGTTTTCATGTTTTCTACTCTGTAACAGTTTTTAAGACGTTCAGTGCAGTTTGTGTCGCTACATTAAAAATGATCTCATTTGTCGACCCAAAGCTTGAGCTTATAAACAAGGTACAGTGCGTGCTCTTGCAATCCCATAATGTACAAAAGGGCTCTGTTGACTACAGGTGTAACTTGAGTGACTGACAGAGCCTAATGAATGCTGTGATTCGTTTTGTCCACACAGACTGCTTAAAGTGTAGATTAATGTTATGCTGAATGGGATATTATATGTGTGTGTGTATATATGATGAAAAGGGGTTTTCAAGCATCAGAACAAAAGTTTAATACAGCTTTATTTTTTCGTGCATTAGTATGAAATAAATGAAACATTGTGCCCTGTCTAATTTTATTTTTTTAGAGAAAAATTATGATTGTCATACATTTTTAACAAATTATTTAGGCCTACAGAAGACACCCATGAAAATGTCATTAAGCAAAACAATAGTTCATAGACCAAAACAAATCTTGTTAGACATGTTTACAACAAGATTTGTTGTTCTTAAAACGTCATAAAATT
>NW_015517726.1:2206-3047 GCF_001515645.1 Sinocyclocheilus grahami | reverse complement strand
CAAATTACTCTGGTAATCTCACATCTCCTCAAGAGTTTTAAGAGTGAACTGAATTTTTCTGCTCCACAAACTTGTTTCCTACAAAAAAGACCATGCAGTCTCATGAATACACTAGAGTTTCAAAAGACATCTCAAAAAGTCTCAAACTGTGCTCAGATTAGCCAAAATACCAAGGTATCAAGTCTGAGATTTTCAATATGAACTCAACATTTTTTGGTAGCTTCCAACCAAATAAATGAGCTATGGAATCAATCAAACATCTCAATTGTTTCTCCTAGGTAGCAAGAAGATTAAAAGGACAGAACAGAGAGTTTTGCTTAAGTATTCTGCTTTTTATATTAGTTTATTTGGTAATCTCACGTCTCTTCTAGAGTTTCAAAATGGATCTCAAAAATAATTTCCAGCCAAGATATCAAAGGACTACAATCAAATGAGATTTCAATATAAACTCAAAAAAATCTCATCAAATTATTCATAAACCAAATTATCTGAGCTGTTAACTATTAATAATTTTCCCATTTGTGTCTATTTGTATCTCCCCTAAGGAACTTTATGAGCGACAGCTCAGCTGATGATGATATTTAAATAAAAAATAACTCAAAACATAAAGTCTCATACTGTTTTTCTCTTAGATGAAATGTACAATTACAGGTAAAAAGAAAGAATTAAAAGGTGTTGTCTTTACAAATATGTTTTGGGGCAGTCGTGGCCTAATGGATAGATAGTTGGATTTGTAACCCGAAGGTCATGGGTTCGAGTCTCAGGTCCGGCAGGAATTCTCGTGAGGGGAGTGAAAAACCAGCGCTCTCTCCACCTTCAATACCACGACTGAGGTGAGACC
>NW_015517726.1:0-871 GCF_001515645.1 Sinocyclocheilus grahami | reverse complement strand
GAATGCCTGTGAACTGAGCGAGTGGAGAAAGCTGGAGAGCAGGGGCCGTGGGAGGGGGAAAAGAAAAACAGCGTGGCTAAGAGAAACACCCAGACCTAAAGGAACAAGCCTGCTGCTGTGAAGGCCCACTCAGGTACCAAGTTTGCTAAGGAGGAGTTTGTAGTTAGGAAAAGAGAAAAATTGGTCTTAAAAACTATTAACTTAAATGGTTTTAGACAAACAATCCATAAGAACGATACAAAGAGAAAACAGACCTAGGAGTGACTGTGTATGTGAAAACAAGGATACCAAAAGGTGTCTTGTTGGAAAACTCAATCTCCAACCAACTATTTGCTCTGAGCACAGTGGGGCTTCACCTTGTGAAACAGCCATTCATGCTAAAATGGCCATTTCACACATTAAAATAGGTTGTACAGGAAATGTCTCAACTGTAGGTGAAAGACATGAACCTTTATTTATGCTGAAATAATGTGCATTTATATGTCAATACATTTTTTTATATAAAATAAAAAGTGCCATTAATAGTTCCTGCTTTAGTTATCTCTTAGCTCCACTTGCAAAAATATAAAATAAGAAAATTAAAAAAGATTTGTTTATTTATGCTGAAATAATGTGCATTTATCACATGGCCTTAATTTTCTGACAGATTCCTAAAAACACGATGTCAATGAAATGAAATGAAATAAGAAGTGTCATTAATATATGTTCCTGTTTTAATTATCTCTTAGCTCCAATTGCAATTATTAAAAATATAAAATAAGAAAATAAAAAGATTAATTTAAATAATAATAATAATTTAATGGATTATATGACAATTACGTTATCTTTGTGTCAAAAAGAAAAATCTATCTATCTATCTATCTATCTATCT
>NW_015517725.1:2895-3368 GCF_001515645.1 Sinocyclocheilus grahami | reverse complement strand
GTGCTCCCATCTGCAGATGGAAGTGACGCCACACCATCCAGCCCTCCACCACGCCGTCAGCCACACCATCCAGTGCTCACGCCACTCTTACTGACACATCCAGCACTCAACCTACTGGCACAACATCAACCACTCCCTCCACCACTCAAACACCTTGCCCCACCTGTAATAGAGTGGCTCCCAAAAATTACCTGGTGGCGGCAGGTGTAATCCCTGAGAGTCTGGCTAATGTCCTCATGAGTCCAGCCCTGGAGAGGAAGGAGAAGGTGAGGCTTTGCATTCCGTTGCCAGCCCGTGTCATCACCAGCGTTGAGCATTTCGACCTGCTGGTAGAAAAAGAAGTTGAGAAGAGAAGGAAGAAAAGAAGAGAACGCGCAAGGAAGAAATGGCAAAGAAGAAGGAGGAAAAAAGATAAGGCCAGGAGGCCAAAAGGCAAAAGAAGCAGGCACCTTATCCAAATGAAGATAGAGTAC
>NW_015517725.1:0-1182 GCF_001515645.1 Sinocyclocheilus grahami | reverse complement strand
AACCCATGGCAACAGTTTAAAAGCAGCCCAATTTCGTGGAAAAAATCAACAACATCCCTGCATCCAACACGAGCTACAGAAGTCAGAGTTGACTAATCACGGGTCAAAAGTAAGGAGAGATAACTGACAAGATGTTGAAGGATTTGCTCCTCAACAGATCCTGAGCTCATTGACAAATATCTTTTATCGTAAGATGTGCTCCCTTTACACAGTGCGCGCGATCGCGAAATCTTAAGTTAAAGTACGTATCGAAGTACGAAGAAAGTATCTTAAAGAAACTACGACTGAGAGCGCTCATTCAAAGGGGATTTAAATACCCCACATATTGATAGCGGCGCCCTGATGCACGAAAATTATATACAATATTAGAATGTTTACAGGAGCGGACAAAAAAAAATCACAGGAGCAGATGGGAGCATGCGGAAATGGTCAGAAATTTAGCGAGAGTGGGATCAACAAGCTATCATGCAGCAGCGCAGTCAGTCAGTGAGCGCCGTAACAGATGACGTCAAATCTTGTGAGATTCCATAAATAAAATACACAGAACCCCGCTATTCGGACAAATATACATAATGAAAAGATGATACAAAATTGAATACCTTGGAAAATGGCATTTAAGACTTTTTAAGAGCCTTAATTAAAAAAAAAAAGATTTATCAACTTTTAATACTTTTAAGACCCCGCGGACACCCTGTGTTGAAACCGATTGCACGTAATGTTTTAAGTCCCCATAGCTTAAAATGGCAGATTAAATCCATGTTGATAATAACAGCATTTAAGATGTTTGTAGAACAGAAAATAACAGTTAGTTCAATGGCATTAATAAAGTAATCTTACTATTACATCTTAAGTAAGATTAGCAAATATCCTGGAGTATGTTAACTAGAAATGACATTAAACTAACTTGATATTTATTACTTAATTTACTCAGGAAGAGTTTGCTTTCTTTACTTTAAACTGATTAGTAAATTAACTTAGTTTTACCTTTAAGTTTACTTTAAAAAAGTTTGGAAACTGATTGCCTTATTTTGGCAAAGTAAACTGAGCTAGTTAGGATTTACAGTGCACCTGTAAATGCATACTGAATAGAACCAAATCTAAACCAGCCTCTTTTGTAATGAGAGAGAGAAAAAAATGTGGTCATACACAAACAAAACCATCAGTGTTCTTGATAGCAGTAGC
>NW_015517724.1:2009-3368 GCF_001515645.1 Sinocyclocheilus grahami | reverse complement strand
TCATATCTTCTAATTGCATCTCAAGCAAATGTATCTTGATTTAAGGATGTTAAGACATTTGTATTGGTAAGACAAGACAAAAATACTGAGAAAGATATAC
This sequence comes from Sinocyclocheilus grahami, assembly GCF_001515645.1. Lineage (NCBI taxonomy): Eukaryota > Metazoa > Chordata > Actinopteri > Cypriniformes > Cyprinidae > Sinocyclocheilus > Sinocyclocheilus grahami. The sequence goes on along the minus strand of NW_015517724.1, from coordinate 3,268 downwards.
ATTTTTACAGTGCACGCAACATTTAATGCCATGACTTTCTGCACCAATTTGAGGCCTTAATTTGTGGAAGGGTGAATTGAGACTTTTTAAGACCCTGATATTTCACTCTTTTTATGGCCTTAAACTAAATGTAAGCCTTTTTAATGAACCCCTGAGAATGTTTGCTCAAACTCATATTACAGAACAGACATCATGAATCCAGCAGAAGCGATTCGGATCAAGCTGTTTTAGCTCGAGACTCTCTGAGGTGTTGTGGGATGCGCTACCTCGTGCCGGGCTGACTGCAGTTGGCTGGAGTGTTTGCGGGCGTCTCTGACGGGACGCTGACGGTGGGCGCTGTGGGCATGGAGTCCACGGAGCCATTACTGACAATGCTGGAGCGCGAGGAGATCTCGCTGGAGTCGGACAAGTCGGACCTGCCGGTGGGCAAGAGTGCGTAACCTATGAGAGAGAGAGGAGACAGAAGATCAGCACGTCTGCCGTCAGTCCAGTAAGTGTTCATCTTAAAATATTACGAACAATATCAAAATGTTTCTTATGTTTACATCGCTGAGCATGACACAGACCCAACTGCGCAACGCAAACGTCTGCCTTTATTACACAACTAATGGAAAACTCACAGTCAGATCATTACAGAGAAACAGTGAAGAAGAAGAGTCTGACACATGAAAGCATCCGGTCCTGATCCTGTCATCATTCACTTACCTTCTGTGAAACAACAACACTGATGGTTTTGTGAGGAAAAAATAAAAACTGACTGAATCACACGTTTAACATAATCGTGCATACAACCTGGCACAACTTTTCTTGACATGCAACTTCAATTATTCAAATGCACAGATGAATCTGAAAGAGTGAATGTGAATAAATGACGGCAGGATCTTCGTCTCTGGCTGAACTACACTGATGCGGAGGAACATGAACAACACATTATAACCAGTCACACAGTTGTCCTCCTCCTGTGTCTGTCTGTCTTCAGACTGTCTGCCTGCAGCTCATCCTGTCTCACTGTCCCAGCTCTGTCCCTGGACTTGCTCCTGTCTCTCAAGAATCTGAAGGGGGACCTGAAGCGCTTGCGCGTCTCTTCCTGTCCCTGTCTGCTCTCTTCCTGTCTGCCGCTCTGACAGGTCATCCTCAGGATCTGTCTCTGAAGGAAAGCCCCACCTATGCCATACGAGCGTCCTCCGGCCGTCCTGACGCCGACCTCGCTGGCTAGAGACGAGGACGAACCCGACAGGTTCAGCTGACCGCAGTTCTGT
>NW_015517724.1:0-582 GCF_001515645.1 Sinocyclocheilus grahami | reverse complement strand
AATAGTGGCAATTATCTGCACCTCAGTATTATAGTACATTATAAACCAGTATGCAGTAATAACGTATTGAGTGTAAATTAAATTTGAATTCAAATGATTAAATGGATGTCACCTTATTGGGACAATAAAGCACCTCCCTACACCAACCCTAACCCTACCTGATTCTTTATTTTCAACTTTTTGATTATTTCCTTAACTTTCATTGAAAATACATGCCTTTCTGATGTGATATGAGATGTTAAAAGGGAGAAAAAAAAGTTCGGCAAAAGACGGATTCGAACCCGGCTCGATTGCGTCAAAAAGACTACAGTACGTGCTTTACCATCTACGCCACTGAAGCTGACGCTTGTCAGCCATCTTTTATAGTGTTGACCATCCCTGTCACACGTTTGGGGGTGGAGCTAGTGTAAATAGACACTCCATAAAAAAAAAAATACGGTATAGAAAAATTACATTTTGATAAATGGAAACTAAAATTTAAAGCGACAAATAAAAATCCCTCCCTGATATTGACGACAAAAAAATAAATAAAATCAAATAAAATTCCCTGACTTTCAATGTCTGGAATAGACCTTTTAAAAT
>NW_015517723.1:2529-3372 GCF_001515645.1 Sinocyclocheilus grahami | reverse complement strand
ACAGGTTTGGGCTGATACGAGGGTGAGAATGGCATTGTTTAAGGCAGCGTAGAGCTCTGCAGTCTGTGGTGAGCCGAGTCACGCTTGTGTTTCCATTCAAAGCCAATTCAAACACCCACAACACATTATGGGATATTTGCAGCGTATAATGGACTCCTGTAATTTAGCAGCGTGTCGTCAACAGTTCTTGCAGCCCATAAGCACAGAGACAGAGATCTGTGTGTAATTAACTCAAGACATCCCACAATGCACCGGGCTGAGAAGCAGCTTACATTCACACTCTATTTTCTCGGGGGTTCATCTAACATCACCACCTACACACCCAACAAACGCTCATGAAGTCAGATGCATCTGATACGGAATTATTACAGGGTTTGCAAGGCAACGTATCATACTACAATGAAAAACCTTTTTGGATGACGTAATATTTGCATATTGACTTTGCTGAATTATGGCGTCTTTTGTCTTACATATATTTGCATACTTGATTCATATTATGTGATTATTCTCTTTGAAAGCTGACAAAAAATATGGTGCATGCTTAGTTTTAATTTATTTGTATTTTTATAACTGTTAGTAACTACACACACACACAAGCCTAAGACCACAAATGAACCCGTCACTCTAACATGATTCATTTGCTGCCACGTTTAGTTTCTATGTTGTTTTACTACTGCAAGTGCAGGAGATTTCTGATCTGAGGTAAGTCATACGGCAGGCAGGTGACGATTCACACTGCGCACCGCTGCGTCTGACAGATTGTGTCACTTCCTCTCTCAGCAGGAAGTGGAAGTGGGAGAGTGAACAGTAATAAGGTGGTAAGGGAGCAGATCAGGGAGGTTT
>NW_015517723.1:470-1199 GCF_001515645.1 Sinocyclocheilus grahami | reverse complement strand
ACCATATTTTTTATCAAATGAAATGGTTAATTAACAATTAACCTCGCACAGCTGCAGGTAATATAGGTGCGTAGGAAAACAGACCAAACCAAGGCCAAATACAAAAAAAACCCTCAACAGTCCCGCACATGAAATGATGAAATGCTAGTGATTCTCAGAGCAGCTCGTGTCCTCATATAGTGAAACGGCCTGAGTATAACGAAACTTCTCCGCTCATTCACACAGAGATGATTTAGTATATAGTATATTTGTGATTTAATCTCAACAAACACTAGTTCATATCGCAGTTTAATTGAGTTTACACTTTGACTTGTTCATCCAAAATTTGCCAAACTCTGTGACATTCCAGGTTATACTGTAAATGTGTATGTTTCTTGATTCCTATATGCAAGACAAATAAGCAGGTTGAGTGTGATTTGGATGAAGTGCCAGGAAGGCTATCTGTGAGTCAGTTCTCACGCGGTGTCAGCGCTGTTCTCTAGAGTTGTCGGACCACAGGCCAGAGGGACAAGCCAGCTGGCTGACACATGGACCTTGGCCCTGCGCGGATTGTTAGAGGGGAAGATCTGGCAATGCGTCCCGTGACAGGGTCATTATCACTGCTTACACTTGGACAACTCAGATCCATGTCACACACACACACACAAACACACAGTCTGATCTGCTATCCTTGTGGGGACTCTCCATAGGCGTAATGGTTTTTCTACTGTACAGACTGTATATTCTATT
>NW_015517723.1:0-358 GCF_001515645.1 Sinocyclocheilus grahami | reverse complement strand
TGTACCCGTGGGGACCACAATTTAGGTCCCCACCGTGACACGAGTCCCCATGAGTCTGTGTGTAGTCAGGTTTAAGTCCCAACCAGAATATATAAACCAGTACAAACACACACACACACACACACACACACATACACGCACACACTTGTCTGTCTTAAACAGGTAACAATCACAGGATCGTACGTCAGATCAAGTTGGTTTGTCTGACTAACAGTATTCATACAGTTTTTCACAATGTAGACTATGCAATGCAAAAATATGGAGTGCCAAGTGTAACCTGGCTATTTTTGAATTGTGTAACACAAAACACAATATTTCATGAAAAAATGGTGTCTTGTACAGAAAAACGAACAACAAA
>NW_015517722.1:2006-3373 GCF_001515645.1 Sinocyclocheilus grahami | reverse complement strand
TGGAAAGCTTCAATTCACATTTATTGCAATTGCAGGGAAAAGGCAACATTCTTCTGCTTGCTCCAAAATCTTCTTTCATGTTACATTGAAGAAAGTCAGTCATATGTGTTTGGAATGACATGAGGCTGAGTCAAAACCCCTTTTATCTTCATGCATGTGTGTGTTGGTATGTAGGACACTTTTGCAATGACAATTTATGAGGTGGGTTATGAGAGGTTGTATTAAAGCGCTGTGATATTCCATTATTTAATGATGAGCAGCATGACACCACCTGGTCACGGTATATTACACCATTTATTGAGCTTCATCAAATTGTTTGAAAAGAAAAACATAAGCTGACATTCTGTTCAGAGATGGGTGAGTGTAGCGTGTAATTGTGTTTCGAAGCAGGTGGATTGAAAACATAAGCCAGCTTCTATAAATAGTTTTTATAGTGAAGCACTTTATTTATTTTGACAGTAGGTTTAGTGAAGCATAATTGGGCTGTTTGTATTTTAACTGACAGTGTCTAAAATGACACCTTTGAACGAGTCTTACTGCTTTTATACAGCTTCAGCATTGTCAGCCGTTGACGTCAAGAGTATGTACTTTTTCATTCTGAGATGGTGATATTTGTGTTTAATTGAGCCAGGCCTATTTTTACAGGTTAATGCATTCAGTGAAATAAGCATCTGCATGTCTGGCACACCACGCACAAATTAACGACAGCAGTTCATTCATTTGTTGCATGAATTGATCTTATCAGGAACAGTTTGCTGCGCATTTACCCACAGCATTCTGCGAACTCAATTCTGACGCATTGACTCGCTAAATTGGGCAAGATTAAATGTTTTGATTAGAGCTGGAGAGTGGACAGGGAAGAATGAGGAACGATGCACTTAATTGTCTGTTATAAGCAGTTTTTGGCTGCTATAGAAAGACAACAGAAAGCTCACTGCTCTGGTATGACTATTTCGCTTCAGCTGAAGCTGATTTCAATAATGCCTCTTCATGTCGTTTAAATAAAGGAAGTTGGAGTGGGAAAGAGCTCTTTTCACTGTTTTCCAAATGATTCATAAATAACCTTGAATAGCATAATCTCTCCCTGCTGAATCTACCAGAAGTGCTGCTCGCCAGCATCTGTTGTGTTTTACACGCTGGTCACTGTAAATAATCATTAATCAGTAAATAAATTATGTAAACATTCTTGAAACAAGATAAATGTACTTGCAACGCAAAACTGCATAATCTGAAAATTGTTGAAGTATTTATTATGTCTATATAAATAAACACATACAGTATATATTTTGAAGATATTTACATGTATATATTTATATTTACAATATATATTTATATTCATATAATGTATATTATATATAAATATATTT
>NW_015517722.1:0-807 GCF_001515645.1 Sinocyclocheilus grahami | reverse complement strand
TTTGTTGATTTTGATTGCTTCCATTGTCCACATTTGTAAGTCGCTGTAAGTCGCTTTGGATAAATGTAAATGTAAATCACCCTAATAGAGATTCTCAATTGATTGTATAGACTTTTAAACACAATGTTTATATAGATAAACATTATATTTTTTTCTCTCTGTGCTCAGACCTAGAGCTTGTCACCTTTAGTGGATCTTAAAATTATTTTTAACCGTTTTGATGATTTCTGAAAACATTTGGCTTTGTGCAGCTATGCGAGAACGCGTGGAGCGATGCAAACACTCGGCAGCAAAGCAGAGTTAAGTGAGTCAGGCGGTGTCCTCTCTGAAGACAAACACATACTCTGAGAGAAAGCCTTCTGTTTACCAGAGCCAAGCGTGGCAGTCTTCCAGAGCAGCTTAAAACCTCTCGCACAAACACTCAATTAATCAAGTCCGTTTTAAATTCACACATCAATCCGCAATAGAGAGTTTGACATTAGCACACAAGTTGCTAAGGGATTCTGGTACTTTAATATCAACAAACTCTCACTGGAACACATCAGCAGCTCCTATGAAGATGAATCTTTATACTCCGTTTCAACTTTTCAAACAAAGGATTTGGGATTATTTTTGCGCATTAGAGGTGTTAAGCCTGTCTGTTAGGCATTTGAAGCGTGTTCATTTGTTGTTGAAGTCAGATGAGCTCTGTATCAATAGAATGCAAATGTCTGCATGCATAACTTACATGCCTGTTGCCATATTTGAAGTGAGCGAATCGGCGAAAATGAAAGCTCTCTATGGAGTACAAAGTCTCGAAATGCAATC
>NW_015517721.1:2187-3374 GCF_001515645.1 Sinocyclocheilus grahami | reverse complement strand
GTCAGAGCACTCTAAAGTTCTCAATGATAAAGAGGTTCACAGACTGTAAAGAATCTGTTTTAAACCAAATAAAGCAACCACTTTTTGCACTGCTTATTAGACCCACTAGTAAATAGATTTCTTTTTGACATTTCTGTTCTATCAAATTTTCTTTTAAAATGACTGGTTTTTAGCACAAGCTTACTTATCTTTCAGGCAATATACCCAAAGTCAATAAATAAATCACAAAAAAAGGAGCAGAGTCATTCTGTAGTACGAATGTTGGACTTTATTTACATTTACTCCCGAGCCATAAGTTTCTGCTTCTTCAGTTTCTTCTGAGAAACCTGTGAAGACAAAAACATATATATTTGGTTAGAGCACTCACCAACAACAGCTACTAAGAAATCAAGTCCTTCACACATTTAATGCACAACGGCTGCTCAGAAAACAATTCTTTTCATCATTAATCCAAAGGTGTCCTAAGATGTCATCACTACAGCCAAGTGTACAGTTTGTAGGGTTTTTTTTTTCCCTCTTTAGGAGAACATTAATGTCCATACCTTTTTCTTCTGAGAAACCTCTTCCTCTGGTTTGGGAACAATCTGCTCCTTCTCAGTGAGGATCATTTCGATGTGGCATGGGGAGCTCATGTAGGGGTTGATGCGTCCGTGCGCACGGTAAGTACGCCTGCGCATCTTTGGAGCCTTGTTCACCTGGATGTGCTCAATCACCAGAGAGTCCACATCCAAACCCTACAAGATCACAATGTGGGATGATATAAAGCCCGTACGGTAGTGAAAGCTGCATTCACGCAAGCTAGTTTTAAATCATACACCGAGGCAACAGTGCTGTCTAATTCTAACAAATAATTATTCATAGTGTAACGGCTCATACAGTCTTACCTTGAGCTCAGCATTGCTTTCTGCGTTCTTCAGCATGTGGAGCAGGAACTCGGCACTTTTCTTAGGCCAACGTCCCTGAGTCCAGTCATGCTGTTTGGCCTAAAAATGGAAAACATCACAAGTAAGCTTAAGCTATCTTAATTTGAGCAACACTCTCGTTCTAGATTTTGGGGTCAGGTAGTTAAGAAATTAAAATTTATTTTCAACAAGGATGTGTTAAAATGATCAAAAATGTTTGAGCAAATGTTTGAACTAATAATTTCACAATATTGCTGTTTTACTGTATTTTTGATCAAATAAATG
>NW_015517721.1:0-561 GCF_001515645.1 Sinocyclocheilus grahami | reverse complement strand
CTTGTGATGGTGGTGATACAGAGGGGATTATTTCGCACATCGCTGCATTGGAATACTTATGGGTACTTACGCTCTCAGGCCGCGGGAGGGAAGAGGAAGTGAAAGGCATTCTGGGAGATCAAATCCATTCTGGCTTCTTCGTGGAATGTCCTCTGTAGAAACGGGCGCTTTGATAAATTAGTAGCGCCGCCCAGTGGATCAGTGATCAGTTAACTGAAGGCAAGTGAGAAGATTGCGTCAATTAAATAAATATAATAAAAAATAAGATTAAACTAAATAAACAAATAAATTAGAATAACGTAACTTAAAATAATAAAATATAGTTTGTGATAAAATAGTTTCAAAAATAATAATAATAAATATTTCAATAAATAATACATCTATCAGCGCATTACTAATTATTATTGATATTTTACGCATATTTATAATTTTTGGTCTTTCTACATGAAAATATATAGGCCTAGCTGCCTTTTCAATTTTAGCATGAGGGCCATTGCACCGGGATGATCATTTGCATTACATTTTTACATTTACATTTAGTCATTTAGCAGACGCTTTTAT
>NW_015517720.1:2022-3374 GCF_001515645.1 Sinocyclocheilus grahami | reverse complement strand
CACACACACACACACACACACACAAACACACACAATGAAATTAGGACCATATACTAATATTGTTTTAATATAAATCTAATTAAAATACAGACTATCCTTGAAACCCAAACAAAAAGAAAGGTTTTTACTGTTTTAAAATAAAATATCTTTGCCACCAAACTATGGCTATACATGTCCACTGACTCCTATTATATTGTTAAAATATTCTATTCTATTGTTAAATAATATGAAGAGATACACTAGTAAATGTTTAAATAAATATACAGTAAACTAAGATTAATAAATCCAATATAGCACTATGGACTTCCTATTATTTTAGTACAACTGTTAAGTCTTTTCCCTAATAGGAACCATCTGACGAATGTGATTTCAAGTTTTGTGGAGACATTCTGGCCACACATATGAACATCCACACAAAAAAACACTGGTGTCTCAATAGTGTTCATTCTTATGTGCACTTAAACAAATCAAACCCTCACGCACACAGTGCAATGAACCAAAGCCATTCACACTCTCTCATTTTCTCCCTTCCATCATCCTTCAAGCGATCTCATCTTTCCACTATATCCAACATTCACTCCCTCAGTGACCCACTCTGCATCCCTGTTTTCTTTTGGTGTCATGGCCCCAACCCAATCCTCACCCTGCCCAGTTCTTGGTTCTTCTCTTCTAGCTGGGCCTCCAGTTGGCGCAAACGCTCCTCAATGTTTCCATGACGCTCCTCCGCCTGCAGAAAACAGATTAGACACTTCACATTTAAGAAGAAAGAGGTTTAGATTTAATGGTTAATTGTGAGCCAACCATATTTAAAATGAAAATAAGGCTGTGAGGCATGAAAGCATTTTTTTTTTGTTCAGTGCATATTGTTGTATAGTTCAGCTTCTCTGACTAAGGTCTATAGCCCAGTGATGGCATATAAATGGGATCTTAGGAAGGAGAAAGTCTCCATCTGGTTTAAGGCCAGCCATGGATCTGTATTCATTAGGAACATGAAGTGTATGACAGGATGCCACTGACTGAGCATGACAAAAGTTGCCATTTTTAATTATCTGCATAAGCGAGACTATAAACAAAACCCCACTGCCTCTCTGCCACTCTGACAAGACATTTGGCTGCCTCAGAAAAACACTGTCATCCACAATTTCAGCTGATGTTAAGATGAAACGTGACTGCTACAGAGTGAGGATGATCTAAACTGGCAAGAGATGGAGATGGAAGCCTGTAGAAGAGAAATATTTGCTCTACCTCTGGATGTTTGATGGCTGATGCAACGAAGTGCTTTATTATTTACAGTAGAGCTGTATTTTTATTTATTTTAGTCTTTTTTGACACTTATAACAAGAAAAAGGACA
>NW_015517720.1:0-1675 GCF_001515645.1 Sinocyclocheilus grahami | reverse complement strand
AATTTTAACTAAATGAAAATGTAATATATTGCCTTGGCAACTAACTGAAATTAAGTTTAAAAAAAGACAATGAAATAAAAATAAATTGAAACTAAATAGAAACATTAACAAACTACAAAAAATGGCAAAACATAATTACTAAAACTAAATTGGAACCATATTTAATATAATATGGGGTGTATTTACTTTTACCACACATTGTTTTGTTAAACCATGTTAGCATCTGCTTGATATGTCAATAGTTTGGCTAAATATGTGCATCTGTCTAATATGCAATTCACTTTTTTTTTGGTCCCTAATTTCCGTGATCCATTTAGAACGTACCAGCAATCCAAACTTGGGTCTTGACCCATCATAGAACTTTTAGATGTTTCTATAAATCATGTCTCAGTAGGCTTTTTGAACAGCTTATGTTGCTCATCTCTTATCTAATCCTGCTGTGTAATCTTTTAGTGTCAGTTTCCGCCCTTCTTTACCTTATCATTTTGTTTTATCACCATCTCAGAGGATGTTTTCCTCACAGACAATAATCTTATGAACTGACACTCTCATTTTTTCCCCCCACTGCTGTTGTCTGGAGAAATGATTGAGTACTCGCCTTGGTGAGGGCGGCCACTCTCTGGGCCAGTTCAGCCTCCACCTCGGGCAGGGTCTCCGCCTTCCTCATGGTCTGCTGTAACCGTTGTTCCGCCAACTCCAGCAATTCCTGAAGGTGTCGTACCTTCTCCTCGCTCTGATAAAAAGACACACACGCACACAAATCACACGAAAATAAGACAAACAGAGGGTGTACATTCATGTAGACACCATAAACACCCCAATTTTAGAAGAAAACACAGATATTATACACCCAATACATGTATTCACACACAAAGGTAAGATATTAAGACCCACACAAGGTTACAAGGAAGTCAAGACATACACACAAAAGAGAACATTCCATACATTTGAATAGTAAGCACACATAAAATACAAAACAAATAAGTGCACATAAAAACAAACCACCAGTGTACGAGTACGAAAACACACAAAATACATACACTTGATAAAATATCCAAATCAAAATTTGGATTATACGTTCCAGTTAAAAAGTTTGGGGTTGGTAAGATATTTATGTTTTTTTGAAAAAGTCTTACCAAGTGCTCACCAAGGTTGCATATATTTGATCAAAAATACAGCAAAAACAGTAATATTGTGAAATACTTCTACAATTTAAAATAACTGTTTTCTATTTTAATATATTATTTTAAAATGCAATTTATTTCTGTGACGGCAAAGTTTTCTGCATCCATTACTCCAGTCTTGGATGTCATAATCATTCAAATCGTGCTGATTTGTTGCACAATATTTCTTATTATCAATGTTGAAAACAGTTATGCTGCTTAATAGTTTTGTGGAAACTGTGATACAACAACATTTAATTGAAGTAGAAATTGTTTGTAACATTATGAATGCCGTTACTGGCACTTTTAATCAATTTAATGCAACTTTGATAAATAAAAGTATTAATTTCTTAAAATAAATAAATAAATCTTACTGACCCAAAACTTTTTAAGAGAATGTACATCAATCACTTTAATATCAATGTGATTTAATGCATTTTATCATTCTCATTTGCTTAAACAGGGAGATCCAAAGAGATATTCTTTATAAAAGTTAAGTCAACCACGCCTAC
>NW_015517719.1:2567-3375 GCF_001515645.1 Sinocyclocheilus grahami | reverse complement strand
CTATTGAAATAACGTAAATCAAAAACAATAATAAATAATGTAAATCAAAAATGATGAGATAAAATATGCAGAGCATGGTTTGCTGCTTAATATTGCGTTTGTTAGATATTGTTCTGTTTTAATGCTTATATATTCGGTTTCAAACAACTCGTGTTTATGAGCCTTTTTTATTTGTTCATATACATTCATTTCTCAGAGTGATTTATTGAAGATAATTTCATTATATTACTTGCTTTACGTGTTTTGCTTAATCTTATCTTTTTTGATTCATTACATTTTTCTGTCATATTCATAGATTGCAGGCCTATTCTGAGATACAAACGAAATAACATTACATGCATTTGTTTAATACAGATAACATTGCAATATTAAAAATATTAAAAAAAAATACATAAATAAAAGGACAATTATCAATACTAAAAAATGCATATGCATAAAAAATGGTCATCCTCTTTATATACGCGGGGATTTAAAATTGTATTTTATTTGTATTCTTTTTTTAATTATTAGACTTTGCATGTATTATTTTGACAAAAAGGAAAGGTAATTTGCTTGATAATGTTGTTGACAGCTGCGTCACAGCGCGCATCAGGGCTTCACTGAAGGTCAACGCGTGTCTCTTTCAGGTCGTTTGGAGGTCTTTCTTCTGTTTTACAGCCCAGGTATGTTGAATTAATTAAAACAGCCGTAATTAACGCGGATTCCCCTCAAATAATTCCCCTTTGCAAGTTTACCTTCAAACACATCTGGCACACGTTGAATCAATTAAAACTGAGACGACAAAAAGAGCCCGACTACATTTACAAAT
>NW_015517719.1:0-1702 GCF_001515645.1 Sinocyclocheilus grahami | reverse complement strand
GAGGAGGAGGAGGAGGAGGTCATGGAGATCACCCTGAGGAGGTCTCCAGTGGGATGGATGGAGATTGAGCACCAAATCGCCCAGAGTCCGTGAGCTGAAACTGCGCAGGCACGAAGTTGCTGTCGCGCGGCGCGATCTCGACTCAAGCCACGGGAGAGACGCTCGAACCGGGAGGGATTTGTACCGGAGAGCTTCGGTGAACGGAGGAACGGTCGTGCTGAATCTTCTCCGGCCGCTAAGGTTTCATTTGAAGGCGCTGGGGGGTTTTTTGGTACCTGCTGAAAAACAGAAACGATCCCCCTGAAAGTTTCCGTGCGTAAAAGTTGGCTGTTTTCCGCGGTCCACGGGCCCGTCCCGCAATCCGGTTCTTCTGAAAACCGATTCATTTGCTTTTGCACACCCACCACGCTGCTTTTTTTTCGGGGGAAAGTTTTTTTTTCTAAAGGAGTAAAATGGGTGTTTGAGACTGTTGGCAATATTCTCCGCTCCACAATGGTACGTGCTGTGTAAATCAACTTTGCTCTTCTTATTTCCGTTTTAAAATGCTGGTAAACACGGAGAGTTGGTTTGGATTGATAATATGACAGACAATAACTGTTCCAGAATCATTTTGGGGTGTTTTAGTCTTGCGCAAAAACTGGATGTAAAACAGCATGTGCTCTATAGCTTTCATTCGGCTCGATGCGCGTAATGCCACTGTGTGTGTGTAGCTGTGTGAGAGGTAAATAATGCTTGAAGTGGTTCATATGGAATGGGAAGTGTGTTGGAAACTCTGCGGAATGTTCTCCCGTATCATTGTATTAGGATATTTGCGGTGCAACTAATTTATCACTCGATTTGCGCATAATATTAGTCTAAAGTGAATAAACTAGCCATGCAATATCAGAATGGCAATATCATAGTTTAACTTTGATCCTGTGGCATTCAAACTTTCAAAACAAGTGTTCTGGATCCATCCACCCCTTTAAGACGGTGGATAATGAGGTGTTGTGTTTGTGTAGAAGAATAACCCTTCAGTTTACATGCATTTCAGTGTTATTGGGATTACAGGCGGCACATGTAACATGCCATTACTGAAATTGTTCCACTGCATGCGCAAGCTTGTCACAGGACGACAGTCGCCGCCCACATGTCGTCTGTCAAAGAGAACAAAAGCTTTGAGGGGTTAAATATAGAACACCAGTGCTGGATGCAACTTACTTCGTGTCCATTCTAACTTTTTCCTGCAGAGCGTGTTGCACGTGAAGTCACTGCATTGCAATGCATTTTGACTGGCATCGATTTATTGCATCCTTTGTTTGTTTTTTTCTCTTGACATGTATTTTGCTTGCACAGAGTTTTGTAACTGTAAACAACATTTAAATAAGAATAGTAATAAAATAATCATTAGAGATAGATTTCTATATCAACGAGGCCGATAAATAATAGCCGATATCTGTGTTTACTTGGCTGAGTTTCAAAATCTAATGCCCAGTCCATGTATAAAACATAGTTTGTTTCTACAATTTCATTTCATTTTGTTCTTGTTAAACATATTTGTTAATGTGTGCATGTCAGTTGCTATAATTAAACTGAATAACTGAATATATATATATATATACATACAAAAAGGCCATCGTGTAAATACAATCTTAAAAGTATTTGGAGATTGGTATTTTTTTAACCCTTTTAACTTTTAACCCTCATGTTGTTTTCCAGTCAT
>NW_015517718.1:2158-3376 GCF_001515645.1 Sinocyclocheilus grahami | reverse complement strand
GGAGATGTTGTCAGCAAGGACAGTGGACCCCTGCTCTTGAATTCTCCTCAGAGTGATTGGACAGCCGTTTGAGGAGAGGGCTAAAGAAATGGGGGGGTTGGGGTAGAGAGGATGCCACACATGATGTGATCCTTTCCCCCATTTTTCCACCCTTTTCCCTTCTTAAACCTTTAATCTATGCTTTTTCTCTTTCTTTGTGGGGCTAGAGGGTCACCAAGCTGTTTTTTCCTCCCTGACCCTTGAATTATGATAGACAAAGCTGCTGCTGACCCAAGTGTGTTGCATGCTCTGAGTCAGAGCTGAGCTGAGCGTGCACAGCGCTGACACACGCAAAGCTGCATGCCAAATTTTCTCAGTATAGTACTCTAAAGGTTGCTCCAAGCACCAAGATCCTGTGACCTCTGAAGTGCGTGTTGTGATTGTGTCACGCTTGTTTTGATGAATGCTCTTCTTGTAACTTTAGCTCTCCTCTGTGTAATTCAATACACACGAGTAGAATTGCAACATTTTGTCGGCACAGTTTGAGTTATTGTTTATCGGCTGTGCAGTATGAACATATGCACATCTTGTGACGCAGGTTAAGGATTTAAATGCACTAGTCATAACAGCACAGCCCCGACATAATCCAGGATTATGAAAAATTAAATCAGGCCCCGAACGGATCACATTGGTCCCATATCAAGGATTAATTTTCGGTGGTTATCTGCGTAGATTGACTGTCAAGTAATCTTCGAGCATCACAGTGAATGAATCTGCGCAAATCAGCTAAAGTAAACAACCTCCCAGGAGCATTCTGGGACATGAAAGAGCAGTTGCTGTCATGAGTAAAGCCACCTCTCCCATCTTCCCCCATTCTGAAGCTAGTGGGACTCCTATGGATGTGGTTGTTTGCTGCTGTTGTTTGTTTAGGGCTGCTAAACTAGTTTTAAGTGAATTTAGGCATCTAAATGTCATAATTTACCATAGAAAATATGTAAACACAATAAAAAAGAATAATTGTTTAATACTTTTGAAACATTAATTGAAAAAAGAGCTTATTTGGAGGAAAAAAAATTATAATAATATTATCTAATAATATTATTTTATCTATAATGCATCTCAAAATTTTTATTAGTGATTTTGGTTCAGGCCAATTAGCCCATATATAGTATCAGTATTAATTGTTTATTGTTTTATATATATAGTTTTTTATTGATTTATTGGCCCATATTTGGCCAT
>NW_015517718.1:0-835 GCF_001515645.1 Sinocyclocheilus grahami | reverse complement strand
ATGCATGCATGTGTGCGTGTCTAGCCCATGCTGGAAGACCTTAAGTCAGACTGAAGCGTTGTTGTCGTTGAAATCGTGGGTCTATTCTTGTGGGAGGGAGGGCAGATTGCTGGAGATCATGTTTAGCATTACTGATGACTGCACAGGCATCTTTTAATGTGGCATGCCGCTGTGCCCAAGACTGCAGTCTCCAGCAAAGCTTCCCTTTAATTCCTTTTTGTGGAGGGGGTTAGGGAAATACAGGATAGAGGTCTTGTTTTGGTTTATGTGTTTGGTGCAGGTCTAAGAGGAGGAGAGGTGCCGTTATCACTGAAGGTCATGAATCATTTTTCACATTGGAACTGGGTGATATAATGTTTGTTGTCATGTAAATGTTGAATGTTTTTTTATTGGATTTTGGTACTTTGAATTATTGTTCCACAAACTGGATATTTACATTTTTAAAGAAAAGATAAGTGGTGTTTGCATGTGCAAAACTCATGTTACGATGGCAGGGAGTTGTGAACGGTTGCCAGGGTGTTGCTGTGTGATTGCTAGACTGTTCTAGGTGGTTTCTGGGGATTTCTAGGCAGTTGCATGGTGGTTACATGATTTTGGGCCAATAGGTGATTGCTGGGGGGTTGCTAGGTCTGTGGGGTTTTCCACCCATTTTTATCACCCGCCAGGTGCAAATTCTGATCATTTGAAGTTGCATTCTTGTCCATAGCACAGACAAAGTTTAATACTTAGGTTTAGTAATGTGAACAAACCTCTTGTCCAAAGTGTGATATATTGTATTTTATATATATATGCACATTTTTTCTGAAATTAATTGCGATTAATCCCACCTAACATT
>NW_015517717.1:0-3376 GCF_001515645.1 Sinocyclocheilus grahami | reverse complement strand
AAAAAAAAAAAAAAAAAAAATTGAGCCTGAGTCCGATGATGAAACATCTATTTGATCACCCAGACACTGTTTCGCAAGCATGACTGGAGCAGGATGCTTTTCAGTGGTAGGTAAGTGGTAATATAATTGATTAGAACCCCCTCGGTTGAAATCGCGGTCTGGGGGCACCTATCAGACCGAAAGGACACTATAGCATCGGCGCACGCCACTGCTGTGGCCGCCAGTTTTGCACAGGCAAATCATAGTTTGATATAAGATAGGTAAATCACTAAAATAGGACATATGATGTGGTAAAATTAAATAAAGAAAGTAATCTTTTGGTTTTGTTCACCTTTAAAGAAAACTAATTAAAATGATTCCCTTGTTTGCAATTCACCATTGGGTACTAAAAATATGGTTCTTTACTCCAGTCAAGAGGGTCATTAGATTTCATTATACTATCAAATCTTCTTTATTGCTTAAAATATGGATAGCTTGTTAACTATAAATATTATTCTCCAGTGTGTTGCTTTGACAATTCCCATTGCATTTGCAATTTGAGCTCAACTCGCATCACTCTCCACCGTTTCGCTCCATTTGTATCAGCAGATTTACAAAGATGTTATTGACATAGGAAATTCAAGCAGCTCATATTTCTCAGCTGTATGTGTGCATCTGCCTCATCGAGCTTTGCTAATTTGTTGACGGTCTGAAATTCTCTTGTTATTGTGGGACAATTAATGAATATGGTGGATGAAAGAGTTTCTGGTAGACTTGTACTCTCACTTCACTTAAAACATTTCCTAACCCACAACACTTCTGAACAATCACTCGCAAACCAGCTGGACGGACACATGCTGGAAATTTCCCAGCATCTAAAAGTCACAGATTGATTTCTCTTATATTAAATATTACAGAGGTCATATCATGAAAAATTGAATTTGACTTGCTTCATAAGCTAAACTTTCTGAGCTGAAAATATATTCTCCAGTCTACAAAGAGCATTCATTAAAACTACATCAAATCACAGCTGATTTGCTAGATTTTTGACACCAGACACATACTACATCACACATAACTGTCCACATTTACACAATGTCACCTACTGGGTGTTAAGAAACTTGGTCTGTTCAGTCACAATAATGTAATAATGAGAAAGTAGGATAGACTCCATTATTTCTGAACTCATGAGAAAATATTGCACCAGCCGAGCAAATGCCATGGAGATGAATAGGAATGCTACAGGATACTAGCTTTGTCCCAGTATCTGCCATTTTTGGAACTTTTACTCTTTTGGCATTACACATGTTTTAAGTTTAAAAGGCATGGCAGATATAAGTCTATTTAGTTATATGGGTCAGAGAGGGTGTGGAGAAAAAAATAAGAAAAACCTGACTAGCACTATACTGTAAATCAATTTATGGGATTATTATTATTATTATTTTAATGGATGATTTAGCTAAATTTCAAACCAAACTGACAGAATTATTTTCATGACTTGAGGTGGTTGCATTAATTGCATCCACATAATTTCATCGCATAACAAACAAACAAAAAAAAAAGTAGTTCTGCGCGTCTCGGTAAACTGTGTCAATATTTCCATTTTAAACATAATCAGACTGTAATTTCCACTGAAAAAATGATGGATTATTTTGATGCCCGGCACCTTCTGGCTACATCAGAGCCTTCCTGTGTATGTTTTACTGTTGTTGTTTGCTCTGGATTAGAATTGGATTATTTGAGCCACAAATCTCACATATTGCACAGAAACACAGGCCAATCAGAGCTCACTCTGTATGCTGAGCGGTACTAAGGCCTCCTAGAATTAACTCTCTTTGTTTGTTCTTGAGACTGACTGGAATGTTTAAACAGGATTCACCACATCTCTTATGTGAATGTACTGTATGCACAGACTAGATACAAAATGCATTCATATATAATGTATGTAATCTTATATAACAGTAATGATATTTTTCACAATATTATTATTATTGCTGGAAATTCACCAACATATAACCATTTAGCAATTTATTAATCTGCATATCATGCAATAAATCAGATTAAATTTTTAATTAATTAATGGTTCTAATTGTTTTACATGCATACATGCAATAATTTTGCTAAGAGTTCCTATTCCATCAAACGAATGGATGAAAAACAATGCGTGCACTACAACAGCAGACATTGCTAACCAATATTTAGAAATTCACAAATATAATTTGAGCAGCTGTGGCACTTATCAAAGGTTCTTCTGCTTCTCTCTGGTGATGCGGGTGGAGGGTAAGCAGGAGGAGGTCCAGAGCGGTAGATGTGTGTAACCTTCATGACACCCTTCATTACTGGGCACAGTCTGACAGCGGCTCTGTAGAGCAGATGGCAGAGAGGGGACACGATCTGAACTGCTAAATCTCACATGCTTTACCCCAGCAGAGGACCCAAAACAGATCCCAGAGGCACCTCAGAGCTGTCCTTGTGAAGGTGCTTAGATGCAGGGTAGCACAGGGCTGGGTCAGTCTGCATGGTGTAATTGTCCTTTCACAATCTCCTGCCATGCACTGGTAATCTTCGAGGGTAGCGGTTGTGATGGGGCAAAACCTATGAATACTTTAATTTGCATGTCAGAAAGGCAGGCTAATGATTTGGCTTTGAGTTTGTTGGCCAGTGTTAAGATTCTGCTGCCTAAAATACATGGATGTTGTAAGTATTGGTGTCAATTTTCATTAAAAATTGGTGATAAGTTTTGAATTATTTGTTGAGTATGAAGGTAGAGGTCTTTGTTGGGTAGATTTTTAAATTTTGCTATCACAAGATTCAGCTCCGCTACTAAAAAAAAAATATGCCCACCAATTTCGCGTTTTGTCCTGCTCCTGTCCACCAAAGCCCCTATTTTTTCAGTCCCAGTTGGATTATTGTTTTCTTGAGTTCTAGTGCCATATGCTATTTTTTTCCATTTCCCACACAAATCTCAAGTGCTAGACTTCTCTCTGATGTATGTAAGCACCTTGTTGCAGCAGACAAAAGAGTGTGCTTTCTGTCACAGAGAATCTAAAAAACATTAAGAATAGCCAACCCTGTGTCTGTAAATTTGTTTTTGTTGCACAAGAGGTGAGTAACACAAATAACATTTTAGACCTTAAAAAATAACCTATTTTATTTTTAGATATTCATATTTTGCAGGAATCACATAAGTCATTACTTTCTACTGCAATCCGTGCACATTCAGTGTCAGAATCTGCCCACCTGCACTCAGCAATCAAAACTTGGCCACATTATGTTGTGTCGAGTCCCATGGATCACATGTGAGTACAGACCTCTATATGAAGGTGTGCTTTTAGTGGGTTGAACATTATCCAAACCCAGTGGTGGGCCGTCAGGGCCAGCAAAGCCTTCTCTGCTG
>NW_015517716.1:2823-3377 GCF_001515645.1 Sinocyclocheilus grahami | reverse complement strand
CGCTAGTGGTGCATGAACTTTCATATTTGAGATAAAATCTTAGATATAGCACCTTCTGAAGTGTTAGAAAATGTTAGGAACACGGATGATCCAATTTACTTTAGTGATCTTGGAATCAATTACCAATTATGCATTAGGCTTTGATATTCTGCCCGTTCTTGTTTGCTTGTATGTTGCGCTGAACGTCTCCAGCAAAGCGGTCCAGCAGGGTTATTGGGCTCTGCTGGCTGTCGCTGTTGTCTTGGCTCAGGCCGTCGCGAGGAAGCAAGCGTGGGGCTGGGGGAAGGGCACGCGTGTGTTGGCCGTGAGGGTGAGCAGATCAGTGCGGTTGCATGTCTGTGTGGTGGTGATAAGATTCTAGGATTCTCCCACTGTGACAGGTCTGCCCGGTACCCTGACCTTCCACTCCACAGCAGCGTGATTAACTCTAACTCACCATCCACCAAAGAGTCCGGTACCACATTTACCCACCACAACCTCGCTGATACATCATGAACGCCCACAATGTGCCCAAAGAACCTTCCCGGAAGCCTCCAACCCTGTCGAAGCATCTA
>NW_015517716.1:0-1037 GCF_001515645.1 Sinocyclocheilus grahami | reverse complement strand
ATTATATATTAAATATTTTACCAGTGACCATTTTTTTTTGGATGGATCTTAAAATTGTAACTTGAGCTGTGGTTAAATGAGTTATAGTAAAGGCTCATCATTCAGCATGGCTCAGGCTCAAAAACAGGTTTGTGTAACTAAGTACTCATGAAACATGTTGCTAAAAACGCCATGGTCCTGAATGCATGTATACCTTAAATGTGCTGTAAGTCACTTCCAAAGCATCTGCCAAATGCATAAATGTCAACTGCCATTGAGATGAATGGGAATGCTAAAGGATGCTAACAGATAGCTTTCTCCAGATATATTAGGGCCTGAACTTGGGCCTAACCTTGTAAGAACAGTGTTGCAGGTTCAAGATTTCTCTATTTTTATTTTGATCATGTAATTTGCAGTGCTTCATGGGATTGTAGATCTTTCCATCACTAAAGCTGTTGGATCTCTGTCTTTTTGTTCAATTTTCAAATAGTTTTTAGCTTCAAATATAGGTTTGCAATGCTGTGATTCACCTCGTTGTTGGCTTGGTTCATAGCTTATAACGCTTTAGCTTACACTTTAGAATCCCTGTAGGAAAAATTAATGGAAGAAATACTTTCAGAACCAAAGCCGCTGATAAAGTAAATACAAAATGTAACATATGCATGGATGGATTTACAATAAGATCACCAAAATGCATTTAGAAAATATAACTTTAAACAAAACTGTAAAAAAAAAAGACATGATTGCAATTAATAAATACTCATACAAGGTCACTTTTTCTGCTACATTTAGTATTTCCTTTTCATCTATAAGACGGTTCATGCTAACATAAATTAATTACTTTTAATGTGTCTGTATTTTTGGATGCAGTGCGGACAACTGTATAACACTTTATTCCCTAAAGTCTGATATTTTAAACAGAAAAATATGTCTACTCAGCACACATAGATAGGCTATTCATGCCGTTTTTTGTATCTGTAGATATATTGGCTGAAAACTATGTCCTCTCTTGGGTATATATATGTGTGTGTGTGTATATATATATATATATATATATA
>NW_015517715.1:3006-3377 GCF_001515645.1 Sinocyclocheilus grahami | reverse complement strand
ACACACACACACTAACACTGATCAGCACAGCAGTTCATCAGCTGCTCTTCATCAGTTCATCATCGTTTAATGAATCACTGCTGCCATTATTATTAGAAATTATCTCTGAAAGAAAGTCTGTTTCTTGTAGGTTTTTCATAGGAATCAAAGTCAACTTATTAATATGCCTAGAGAGCATTGTGATTAAATGTAGTACTAATGCTCAAATCACCTACGTCTCAGTTGTTTCCCTTGAAAGAATGACTGAAATAATCTGAAATGACCCTCCTCTAGAGTCTCTACCTGTCAAAAGTTCAGACTTGTTAAAATCTTATAATGTTTTTGAAATTAGTCTCTTCTGCTCACCAAGGCTGCATTTATTTGATCAAAAA
>NW_015517715.1:2455-2836 GCF_001515645.1 Sinocyclocheilus grahami | reverse complement strand
GCTGGAAACTGTTGTGCTGCTTAATATTGTTTTGGAACCTGTGATGCTTTTTTCGGGATTCTTTGATTAATAAAAAGTTTAAAAGAACATTTATTCAAAATAGAAATCTTTTTTAACGATATAAGTCTTTACTGTTACTTTGTATCAATTTAATGCATCTTTGCTGAATAAAAGTATAAATTTCTTTCAGAAATAGAAAGAAAAAAAATCTGCTGACCCCAAACTTGTGAACGGTAGTGTATATTGTTACAAAAGATTCCTATTTTGAGTAAATTGTTATTTTTTAACTTTTTATTCATCAGAGGTTCAAAAACAAAAATGAAGCCGCAAAAACGATGTTTCTAACACTGATAATAAATCAGCATATTAGAATGATTTCTG
>NW_015517715.1:0-1933 GCF_001515645.1 Sinocyclocheilus grahami | reverse complement strand
CCATCTGCCCCCGAGACTCTGGGAGCTGCCTGACAGTCAGTGAACGCACATCACACCACTGCCTCACTGCCATTCATCACACACTGCCATATTCTACCATACGGCATAAATTACATGCATATTACCATATTTTCATACCATAAATGATGCATGGAATACTCCAGTGACCTGATGCATGTGCAGTACGCAAGCAGAGCATACTGCGTCCCATAATGCAATGCAGTGCACTTGACCTTCTATTTACAGTGTGATGAGTGACCCGGAAGTAATATCAACCAATATCCTTGAATGAAATATGCAGTGCAGTGAGGTCATGTGACAGTACTGTTGCTGATGATCGCACTGTTGTTTTACTTTCGCCTGTCCTTTCATTTATATACATAATATATCTTTGTCATTTGTTTCAATACATTTGAAAAATTATAATTTTATTCATGCATTCATTTTATGTTCTTAAATTATTTTACTTTTTTTTTTTTAATTGCTTTAATACCTCCATCTTTATTTCTCATTTAAACTATTTTATATTATTTATTATTGATTTATCAAACGTTTATTTATTTATTCATTCATTCATTCATTTATATGTTCTTAAATGAATTTGCTTTAAGACCTCTATCTTTATTTCTCATTTAAACTATTTTATATTATTTAATTATTATTAATTATCAAACTTGTATTTATTCATTCATTCATGTTCTCTATTTTACTATAAGACGTTTGTTCATATTTTCTTCATTAAATCAAACTATTCATTCATTCATTCCCTTATTTATTAATGTTCTTTAATTATTTTACTTGTCTTTATTTCTCCTTTTCATTATGACTGTTTAAAGTCCGTGAAATACCCATTGTGTGTGAAATGTGGTATTTAATTGAACTTGCTCTTGCATGTTGCACACTTTCACATTTTTAAAATAGCATCCAGTGTGCAGTGTTTACTGCGCAGTATGCAGTCGTAGTTGATAATTATGTCTTTTTAAAGCCCTTTATATAAGCACAGTGTATGAGATGTGCTTCTAAATGAACTTTCACATGTTATTCTGTATAACACTAGGCAGTGTACAGTGTATACTGTGCAGTATGCAGCAGACAGATTGTTAGTATTCCATTCTGAACACATCCTTCCTTCACTGTCAGCGTCTCCTGCCCTTCTTCATCAGTGGATGATTTTACTCTCTGTGTTTTACTGTTGAACATGCTGTCTTACAGACATGTGTCTGGAGCTGAATACCAAATGCCGCTCAATTTGAGCCGATGCTCAGATGTTAGTTCACTCAGATTCAAGTGTTTCTGCCTCGTCACGCTCTTCAGAAAGAGCTTCAGCAGACTGACACGCTTTCCTGATTTACCAAACCCAAATACTCTGGAAGTGGTTACTGTCAGCAGTGTGGAACTCTTGATTCTGATTGGTCGATGCACGTTTTTCAGACTGTTACAATGTTTCAAATGAGCAGCATTTCAAAGAGTCCTGCAGAAACAAAAGAACAGAAAGAGACAAAGAAACTGGTCAAGCTAATCTGTTGAAAAATTGAGATGTTATTAAACATGATAAAAAAAATGCTGGAGATAAATACTGAAGAAGGTGTAAAGACACATGACGCTTCAAACACTCTTATGCACACTGCACAGTATTTAGTGCATACTAAAAACAGTGTGCAATCAACATTTCAACAGATGTTTGCTACATATTCGTCATGTGACCTGCTAAATGCATGTTTAGTTCTTTATTTAGCTTTTTTCAATTACTAAATGTAGGCAGTCCAATCAAACAGTGATTCAAGAATCAGTGATAACCAGAGATTTACTGTAGAAACACTGTAAACCTTCTGTGTTTGTCATTCTTTGACACATCGATGCTCAGAGAGTGTCGAAACATTGTTAATGTTAATGACGTTAATGAAGCGTTCGTATGGAATCTTGTTTCCACCAT
>NW_015517714.1:2611-3377 GCF_001515645.1 Sinocyclocheilus grahami | reverse complement strand
ATATATATATATATATATATATAATGTACAACAGCATTTTAGTGCCACTTAAAAAAAGTAACATTACGAGATTAAAGTCGTAATATTTTGAGAAAAATCTAAATTACAAGAATTAATTCAAAATATTTTCAGTATTCATAGCAATACGAGAATAAAGTTGAAATATTTTGAGTAAAAAAGTAAACATTACGAGAATAAAAGCA
Organism: Sinocyclocheilus grahami; assembly: GCF_001515645.1. Lineage (NCBI taxonomy): Eukaryota > Metazoa > Chordata > Actinopteri > Cypriniformes > Cyprinidae > Sinocyclocheilus > Sinocyclocheilus grahami. The sequence continues at coordinate 3,174 of NW_015517714.1, read as the reverse complement.
TAGCAATACTTAATAAATACATAATTATGTAATTTGACTTAATATTTCAACTTTATTCTGGTAATTTTGACTATTCTCAAATTATTGACTTAATTCTCATATTGCTATGACTTTATTCTCGTAATTTGTCTTTTTTATCAAAATATCTCGACTTTATTCTTGTCATTTTGACTTTTTTCTCGAAATATTCTTACTTTAATCTCGTAATCTTTTTTTTATTCGTCATTGTTACTCGTAATTTTTTTTATTTTTAACGTTGCACTAAAATGCTGTCGTGTGTGTTGTAGCAACCACTATTAAATGTATTTTTATTTTTATTCTATATATAGTCATAAAGAAACAAATAAATAATAGATGTCATTTAGATATTGTTTGTAATTTTCTTATTTTTTTTACATTTAAATCATGTTTTTATAAAATATATATTTATAATATATATTTGTGTGTGTGTGTGTGTTTTGTTGAGTGAAAGAGAGAGAGGTGGACAATTTTTAGAACACTAGTATTTTCACCGGCTAAAAAATGGTTTTACGTCAGTTATTTCTATCTTTTGCTGTAGTGTG
>NW_015517714.1:0-1008 GCF_001515645.1 Sinocyclocheilus grahami | reverse complement strand
GAGAGAGAGAATCCCTTGATTGAAATGAACAGAACTGGGCCAGGTTATCAGTGAGGGGTCTGTCTAGGATGGGCATGTTCTCTGTGCCACCTGCTAAGAGGAAACACACTCACACTTTCCCTTGTCTCTAGTTACACTCTCTCACACACTGGTTTTGTGTACACAAAGTGGATTGTGATGTTCTGCCTCTTTAAGGAATGCCAATGGTTTGGCAAACTTGTTTGTATATACATAAATACTAATTTTTTTGCTTATTTTCATGTTTATTGTGACATGGAAGGTGCTAATATTGCTGTAGGCCAGCACAAAATATAATGTGATATCAAAATGGTTACAGCAAAATCTGTTGAGAATATTTCCAGGTCATATTTCATATAATAATAATAAAGACAAATATATTATTATTATTAATTATAATTAAGAAATTATACTAACTATTATGTAGTTTGTTTAAGGAAAATTAAACATTTCAGGACTATTTTTGCATGAGGTTTTTTTTAATGACAATTGAGGACATTTTCCCTATATTCTCATTATCTGAATGTAATTTGTAATTCTCAATTTTCATTCTCATTCAATTCTCATTACTGCAACATTTTATGTATTTATTTATTTGATTGATTGATTCTAATAACTAAGATGTGCTTAACTGTCAAGAAATTAATGTCACAATGAAAATGGTCCCAAAACAGGCATTAGTTTCTGTATGAAACATTTTTTTATCTGTTCATTTTATTATTATGTAGTTTTGCTTTAGGGAAATTAAATATTTCAGGAATATTTTTTCATGACAATTAAGGATGTTTTCCCAATATTCTCATTCCCTAATTTGTAACTCTCAATTTTCATTCTTGTTAAATTCTTAGTACTGCAACATTTCTTTGTGTGTATTTAATTATTAATTCATTTATTTGATTGATTGATGCTTAACTGTCAAGAAGTCAAGATATTAATTTGTCACAATGAAAATAGTCTTAATGGTCCCAAAACAATATATGGAACATATAT
>NW_015517713.1:2882-3386 GCF_001515645.1 Sinocyclocheilus grahami | reverse complement strand
ATATATTACTGGATGTAGGGGGATGTAAAAAACACCAGAGTGAAAGAAAGTTGGTGATGTTGGTCATTTGTGTACATTTGTGAGCAATTACAGTTAAACATATACAATTACAAGATTTTATGCAGTAATTGTCCTGAAGAATATAAATAATCAAAGTACAACAAATAGGTGTATATTTTCAAGCAACTTCTAATGCTGTTTCTGGGAAAAATTATCTACTCCTTTCTTTATTTTGTATGTCTGTGATTAACAGAGTTTAGAGGAGCGCTGCCAGCGGATCCTGCAGGATATGGAGGGGTCTTTGACAGCTCGGGACCGGGTGGGCATTCAAGACTTTGTTCTCCTGGACGCCTACACCAGTGAGACAGCATTTATGGACAACCTCAGAAAACGGTTTAATGAGAACCTCATATATGTGAGTCCTGCACCCACTCATATGATCTCTTAGAATAGACTATAAAAAAGGCAGGCAATGCAATATCAGTATCACAGTTACTTTCATTG
>NW_015517713.1:1013-2872 GCF_001515645.1 Sinocyclocheilus grahami | reverse complement strand
CAATGCACACAGTCTACTAAGTGAAAATGTTCTCTATACATCTAATTTGCCTTATCGCAGCGACTGGAAACTCACTTTGCTGATGATTCAGCACAGAGGTATTCTCTGTGTAAGGTTATCAAGGGTAACTTACAAGGATAAACAACCTCCTAAATGAAACTGCTGAGACAGTCATATTTTCTTATGATCCTTCTTTAACCCATGATAGTTCATATTTGTAACTCAGTACTCTGTTGAGGCAAAATACTGGCTTTGAACTTTTTCTGAAATCTTTCTTAATTCTGTTAGACCTACATTGGGACCCTCCTGGTGTCAGTTAATCCATATAAGGAGTTGGGTATCTATACCAAGAAACAAATGGACATTTATATGGGGGTCAACTTTTTTGAGCTGCCTCCTCATATGTAAGTTTGCATATATACACAATCTGCATTGTAAAAAGCTCTATATAAATAATGGTGACTTGACCTGACTTGACTATACACAGGAAAAATACACCGTCGTTCAAAAGTCTGGGGTCATTATTATAATATTTCATAATATTACTGTTTTTTTTGTATTTTTCAAAAAATTCTGACTTTGTGAGCATAAGAGACCTTTCAAAAACATAAAAAAATCGTACTGACCCAAAACCTTTGAAGAGCACTGTATACACTGTATACATATATTCTTTTTTTAAAGAACATTGATATTGATACGTTGTTTATTTTACATGTAGTTTAAGAGTTATTTTTCTGACCTCTCAGCTTTGCTCTTGCTGACAATGTTTACCGGACAATGATTAGTGAAACCAACAACCACTTCATCCTCATTTCTGGTGAAAGTGGTGCTGGCAAGACGGAGGCCTCTAAGACAGTCCTGCAGTTTTATGCAGTGTGCTGTCCCAGCACTAGACTCTTGGACAATGTGAGAGATCGGCTCCTTCTTTCCAATCCAGTGCTGGAGGTCAGAATTCAAGCTTTTTGTCTGAAATGAGCCATTGAAAACTTTGGTATATTCTGAATGCACATGCTCAAAGTGTAGCATAGTATCATGTAAAAGAATATTGATGCTGAGCGTTTTTTATCTACAGGCTTTTGGAAATGCCAAAACCCTGAAAAATGACAACTCGAGTCGATTTGGAAAGTACATGGACATACAGTTTGACCATCAGGTAAAGTCAGATTTAAACAGAAGTAGAAGAACGGACAGCATTGATTACAAATGTAAACAAATGCTTTTTTTCTTTCAGGGAGCAGCAGTTGGTGGCCACATCTTAAGCTACTTACTGGAGAAGTCAAGGGTGGTCCACCAAAATCGTGGAGAAAGGAACTTCCACATCTTCTATCAGTTAGTTGAGGGAGGGGAGGATGAGCTTCTCCGCTGGCTTGGCTTGGAGCGAAACTGTCAGAAATATCGATATCTTATTCAGGTGAGAAGCGCAGATAGATGCATTGACATGTCGGAGCCATAAAGCATATTCATTTTATTGTTCAAAATCGATTTTCTGGACAGGGAGAATGTGCCAAAGTGAGCTCCATCAATGACAAGAGTGACTGGAAAACCGTACAGAAAGCTCTTACTATCATTGAGTTTAGTGAAAAGGATATAGAGGTAAGACGCTCTCAGATTGATTGGAGTTAGAGCATGTTAATTATAGTTTTTGTCCACTTGGATGACTGGGTCAGTGTAGAAGGCTGCTTTTTAGAAAGAGAAGTCATTGTTTAATATGTTTGGTCTTTTTTAGCATCTGTTTGCAATTATTGCCAGTGTCCTTCATCTCGGCAATGTTCACTTTGAGGCCAGTGCCCATGGTTATGCCACATTATACAGCAGTGCGGAAGTACACTGGCTGTCAAAGGTACTTTCCACCGACACTT
>NW_015517713.1:0-594 GCF_001515645.1 Sinocyclocheilus grahami | reverse complement strand
AAAATACATGAATTAGTTAATAGATTATTAGGTTATCAGTCTATTTATAATATGTATGATGCAGGATTCAACCAGAAAGACGGTGATTGGACTGCTTGACATCTATGGATTTGAAGTGTTTGACGTGAACAGGTGACCCTGAAGCATTGCGGTCATACACACTCACTGAATAAATGTATTGTAATGGTTTCCTTCAAGAAAAAGGGTTAATGTGTTAACAAAACCAATTAGTAACCTTTTTATCAATATAGTGTCAGAACAAGCCCTCTAGACACAAATAAATGGGCCATCTATCATTTAAAAGGGGTCAGTAAGGTTTAGCAAGGATGCATTAATTTTGATTACGAATTTAATACTGTTAAATTCGTAATTTAACAGTAAAGACAGTGTTGCAGAAAATGTCTGTTTGAAATAAATGCTCTTTTTTAAAAACATTCTATTCATCAAAAAGTGTATTTTCCACAAAAATATTAAGCAGCACAGGAGTACTAGATAGATATATGTTTTGATGGATTGATATTAACCATGTGTGTGATTACTGGTGCTTTTCTCCTCAGTTTTGAACAGTTCTGCATAAACTTCTGCAATGAAAAG
>NW_015517712.1:2257-3377 GCF_001515645.1 Sinocyclocheilus grahami | reverse complement strand
TATATATATACATCTCATAATAATGTAAACACACAAATTGTGTGCAAAAACTGGTCACAAAACGTATCCACACACTCTCATACTATGTGCACTGTCTAAAGAGTAAGCAAACACATGAATTGCTTTTTAGATTTTACATTTTCCCCAATAAATCTCCTATTAGTATCCTGTAAAACAGGTTTATACCTTAGCCATAACCACAATATCTGCGGGTGTGCTGCATGTTCAAAGATATTAGCAATATCTTACATTTTTGGGAAATTGGCACTAAGTATCAGCAATAAATAATAAAAAGTTACTGCATCTGGGAAAGCCTGTGAATCTTTTTATTACTTAAATTATTTGCGCTAAAAAACACAGATGAAATTCAATAACAAACGCTGTCATGTCATCTTGCGTTCAGAGGCAGATGCCTGATATTTGGAAATGTAATCGTATGAGACAGTTCTGGGAAGTAATTATACCAAATCATTTTGGATGACAGAAGCTCAGACATTCTATAAATTAAATATAATTTTTTTTTTCAATTAAACAAATATCTGCCTCAATTGTTTATACATGGATGTTAAAATTTCATGCACATCTTGGTGTTTAATTTCAACGTTTTTATGCACATAATTTTTATATCACAAAATCTGCATAAAAATAAGTGGACGGTAGCAAAGTTTGCTTACCAAGGTCACATGAGTTTTTCTATGTGCCCCAGGGATTTATTCAGTAAATGTGTTTTCGTAAGAGTTTATTTCTTCTAAAAATCTGCCTTGAATGAGTGCTACATTTTTATGCACATTTTACTGTATGTGCATCTTGGCATTTCCATCCATCGTTTTTGTTTTTTTTATCCATTATCGCAAAATGTGCATAAAAATATATATGGATGCTAACTATATGCCATTGTTACATATCAAAACAAAATCCATCTGTCATTAGTCATTACAAGATGATAACTGCTTGGATGGTAATTAATGTAATATACGTAACCGATTTTCAGAGAAGCCTTGCGTTAACACTGTGAGGAATAAATCTGTTCTCCACCTTGAGTTTTACAAGGTAACACCCATTTAGTGCAAACAAAGGCTGGAACATTAAGAATGTCAACCAACAGCCCCAAACTGATTTT
>NW_015517712.1:0-417 GCF_001515645.1 Sinocyclocheilus grahami | reverse complement strand
ATTCCGAGTATGGGTCACCATACTTGACCACATGTCACGTCACTTAGAAAAGCAGAATTGTAGCATTATCTTGGTACACAAATCACCTTTCCAAATTGCCTTTCTGAAACCTGCTTTTTATGGAGAAGACAGTTAAAACAGTATTTGCCTGTTTGTAATAAGAAGTTGAGTTTTTTTTTTATTTTCTATGTTTTTTTAATCAAATAACAACACAAGAGTAAAGCGACAAGAAAGCCAGTTCCGGATTCTTTCTCTGCTGTTTACTATTGCTTAGCAAAATGTTCTGTTCGTGAACACCACCAAGTCCTAATTTGTGTAACATCAGTGGCTCTGGGCATGTGACCAAAAGCACAAATTCTATAGGTTGGCCTGCTTTATTCACAGTGCAGTGTAAAGAGATTAGAACACCTCTCATAA
>NW_015517711.1:948-3378 GCF_001515645.1 Sinocyclocheilus grahami | reverse complement strand
CTTCAGGGATCTTATCTATGCACAATCAGCTTGAAAACTTGAAATCGCATCATATGACCACTTTAATTGTTTTATTAGCTTTGGTAATGGCTGAATATTTGATCTTTAATTTTAGAAACAGAGCTGAAAGTTTTATCATTTTAATGCCTTTGGTAATGGGTTTAAATGTTTGGTAATTTTTTTATAACTTTTGTAACTGGGTTGAATGTTTGGTAATTTTTTATAACTTTTGATAACAGGGCTGAATGTTTGGTTGTTTTAATTACTTTTGGTAACAGTTGAATGCTTGTTTTAATTACTTTGGAACAGGTTGAATGTTTGATCATTTAAATAACTTTGGAAACAGGGCTGAATGTTTGAACTTGGCAAATGTGGTCAGTGAAAAAAGTACATATATGGGGTTTGTTTGTTCCGGTGCTTTAAAAAAGTGATCAAAGGCCAATTTTTTTAACTCTTTGTGGATTGCACCATAAAATGGATGGTTCTGGTTCCACAATCTGATTGGATTTGCAACTACAAACACCAAAAATAGTGTGCAATAATATAAAAAAAAATTATTGAACATTGTTATAAAAATAAGCTTCACAACATATCTGTAAAAAACCCTCAATCTATGAAATTGTCTTGGTACCAGCTATGTTGAATCATCAAAATTATAGGGCACCTGTTTCATGTATCTCACTGACTTTCTCTGTTAACAGCCATTCCTGAATTTCCATACGAACAGAAACCATATAGCACATGTCTCCTAGACCACTTTGCATTTCCTTGTGAAAGTGAACAACTCTCTGTTCGTCACTGTGGCGTGTGTGTGTTAATGATGTCAGCCGCGTGTGAGATGTGTGTGTGTGTGTGTGTTTGACATCTTTTGGTTTTTCTCCAATCAGCCTCCGATTCAGAATGCTGGCGTTCCTCTGTGGAATCAGGACTCACGGGGTCCCCCGAAAGACACGTACCTCCGCCAGGCCAGGACAACACCAATGGCCACTCGTACAGGTGGGTATGCTGCCCATTCTGTGTATTTTTAGCCCAACATCTTCCACAGCAGTGTTATGTTAACAAGAGGTTTAAGGATCCAGGTGCGACATTCTATGCTCACTGTGGCAAGGCATATCTAATATGTAAGGGTCCACAGGATCCAGTGTTATCAAGCGTGTCATAACTTGGCTGTAACTTGGCTTTGGAAGGCAGTGAGCTGGAGAGAGACCAGAGGAATTTGGGGTATCGAACCTTGAGTCAGCAATGCCGCAGGACAGACTTTTTCATGAGAATCAAACAACTGCTAAACAAAGGGCTGAATCAGGTCCCTTCCTTCCCAAATCCCTGACTCCTGGAGCCCCGTGAATGTAATAACCCTGTGAACACACGTGCATCACATTTTCTTGTATAAAGCTGTAATTTCACCCTCATCCAGCAGAAAAACTGCCAAATCGAGTGTGTGAGCTGAATCCTCCATTGCCTAATTTATTTTGTAAGGCCTGAACCATGTAAATATAAGAACGCAAACTTGTCTAGGGGCCGTTCAGAGTGAAAACGTTTTTCCACTTCTATTGTTTTTCTATGTAAATATGCGCTAGATGGACGCGTTTGACCACTGTGCTTGTGTCTTGCGCCTTTTGTAGCGTCTCAAGGTCAACACCTTCTAAAAAGTTGTTGCTCAAATTAAAAGTAGTTCATCTTTTAAAAAAACACATCGCTGTAAGTTGCAGGTTTTTTGCGTTATTCCACTCCCTTGCGTCTTGTGGTTTTAAACAAAAACGTATTTGCAAGAAAATAGTCAGAATATTGAGTTTAATAAAGTCGCAATTACCTTTTTATTTTTTTATTTGGTAGCAGGCTTCCATTGTCCTGGCCCCATTGTTTCAAAGTCAAAAAAGAAACGTATGAGACAGAGCAACAATAGATATTCTCATAATTCTAGTTGAAATGCGAACAAAGACATTTTTATCACTCACAACTACTAGAGAAAAAGTAGCACAGCCACTAGATTATGTTTTCACACCAAAACGTAATATAAAAGTATAATTTGGGCTTAACAGAAAACAGTTTGGAATATGAGAAATACATAAACTGTTGTGTAGAAAGCTACAAATAATATATTTCTCGCTTCATTCTTTGAAAACATTTCCATATGGGATCAGTAAAATAATTCGTTTTTGACACAAAATTTTGAAAATTTGACTTGTGTAAATTGTCATGTTAACATTTAGTTTTATACTAAGCTAAGAAGCCATTCTGTATTTTTCGCTTAACTTTCTACAAAAGAGCCGTAAAATATTCTTGATAAGTAGTTTGGTTTTGTTTTACAGTAAAATGTAAAAAAAAAATCCTTCAACTAGATACATTTGACTGAGAAGCAAATGCAAATGGATTCAAAGGAGTCTGCTAGTCACTGAGCAGCACTAGACAAAGGCAAATTTTAAATGTAAA
>NW_015517711.1:0-922 GCF_001515645.1 Sinocyclocheilus grahami | reverse complement strand
TCAGGGGGCTCCGGCGGGTGGCGCAGCCAACAGAGTGAGTATTTCACTCGACTTTCCCATCGAAAGTGACACTCTCAAACAAAACGTGTATGTATTTATCTTCTTTATAGGATCACACACCGATCCCTCCCATGTTTGAAGACTATCTTTGCGCATCCCTTTAAATTTAAATGTGGTGGTTGATTGACATTTTGTATGTGTGCTGTTTAAATACACACCTTTGTTATATACTTTTATTATCATGTGTACCATATGTTGTGTGTCATCATGCTGGGCTCTTATGTATAAAGCAAATACACCATGACAGGCCATTCCTTACAGTGATTTGTTAAAGACTGGCGTTAATGGTTCCGTTTCAGATTACTCTGTAAGTCCTTAAAAGGTGCATTAACGACTCTTTTAGTACTTGAGGGAAAGAAAAAAATAATAATAACACATTTTTAATTTATAAAATGCCTTTCTGACTCTCAAAAAGTTAAATAGAGCTAATAAGCATTTAAAAAAAGATTAAAATTGCATTAATAAACAGAACAAATACAAATTGATGAATAAATCGATTTAAAATAATACTTATAAACATACTTTTTAGATGCAAAATAAATGCAATCCAGTAACTGGACTTAACAATACATTCAATAATTAATACTTAATAAAACAAGCTAAACAATAAAAAAAACTACAGTCAAAATAAATCATGATGTGCATAATTTGCATATACGTTGCAATGCAGGGTTGCCAGGTCTGAGTGACAAAACCAGCCCCACTGGTATTCAAAACTAGCCCAATCACATTCCGGGGAGGTCAAAACCTCTTTCCTGGGGTTCCACCGCAGTCGAAATTGCGTTCCGGGCCGGGGTGGGGTATTTTGCATCAACCCGTGGACAGTGTTGGGGAAAGTTACTTTTAAAAGTAATGCATTACA
>NW_015517710.1:2055-3378 GCF_001515645.1 Sinocyclocheilus grahami | reverse complement strand
ATATATATATATATATGTCTTTTTATCTCATAAAAAACAAAAACCCTTATTGACCTTGACACAGTTTTGAGGGTGTATTTGTTTCTGCTTGTTTCTGCACAGTGGTTGCACCACATGACTTTGTTGGTCGCACCGCATGCAAATGAATGCATGTGCATATTATGTAAATGGGTATTAATAATATATTATATATATCTCTCTAAATCTTTAACTGAACTACTGTGTAACTGTGCACTGCTCATTCAAAATGATTTTGAAATTAGAAATGAAAAACGTTTATCACACAAGAGTCCATTTCTGTATGAGTTGTAGTTTTATGTATGTTGTTTTAGCATGTTTGTTTGTTTTTAATAAATAAACCGATTTAAAAACTGGATTAAATACTACTGGAACAGTACCTTTCTTCTCCTCCTCTCTCTTGAGTTTATCTTCTTCATATTCTTTAGGCAGCTTCTCTTTCTTCTCTTTCTCCACGTCGCTGTGCAGGTGTTTAGTGGTGTAGCTGAGGGCCGGCGACAGCAGAATCTCTCCGTTCTTACACAATTCATCTCGGATCCGGATGAAGAACTGCTGGAGCTCCACAGAGTCCTCAAAGATCTCAGAATCAGTTCTACGACACAATTGAAAACATTTAGTATTGTGAAAAACCAACACTTGACCTCTCCAGGTACGTAAATCCTAGACAAAATGAGTGAATGAAAAGCATCACCTGTGCAGACGCCTGGCTTTCTCCAAAACTTCAAACATATGGTCCTGGAACACATCTAGTCTCCTGTAACGCCCCTTATCCACGTTAGCTCTGATGATTTCAAAGTTCAGTGGAGTCTTATCGGGATTGTTAGGATCAACAGCTGGAATCTCCGCCAGTGAGTCACTATAGCAACGTCCCTCGTCGTCCTGGTGACCAAGAACTGAGACGAAAAGATTGCGAATAAGCTCCTGGATGAGCCGCGCAACATCTGGGACATGAGCGTCGTCGCCTCCCTCCAAGTCTCTCCTGGTCTCCAAAAGCACTTTGTGAAGCACCAATGCATCTTTATAGATCAACGATTCAGGTTCGTTGTAGGTGCAAGCGTTGTTGAACATCAACACCAAGTCTTCCACCAGAGCATCAACATCCTGGTACTTGTTGGCCAGCATGTGGCTCTTCACCTTCTCCATGTCTATGGGTTTCTTGATGGCCACATAGTAGTCTGGAAGCTCGGCGCGGGATGGAAGACGGAGGAAGATTGTGCTGAGACGCCGTCCACGCTTGTCTGTGTAGTTCTTCACAGCTTCATAGAGTTCATTGAGTTTCTGCTGCAGAGGAGTCAGGTACTTGGA
>NW_015517710.1:0-1868 GCF_001515645.1 Sinocyclocheilus grahami | reverse complement strand
TTCGAAATCATAAGCTGCTTGTGTGCAAAACAACACAGTGCTACGCTTCACTCTAAAACACGGCGCCCATACATTTATTTAATTAAATTGCAACCTTTTTGTTTAATAATCGCACTAAGCCATATTGCGATTTTGTTTTTTGTTTTGATTTGATTGTTCAACCTTAGCACTGGGCGATAAAACGGTAACGATATTTATCGCGTTATATTTTCCTCGAGTTTGATAAATGTTCAATATAATGTCTATGCACCAAAATATATTAATTAAATGCATTAAAAGAGTAAGGGAACACAATTGCAGTATTTTTTGCGATTAAGCTATAGCGTTCGTGCATTCATACCAAAAGTATTTAGACTACTGTTTTTTAATACAAATACCTAAAAACAATATAGATACATTTTACCATGGTATTGATGTGCTGTATGTGTGGGTTTTAACTGTGGTTATCATAACCTAAATGTACGCTACTATGGAAGACCAGGGGTTAATTATAATAAAACTCAAACAGTCAGAATAATTAAATCGCACCATATAAAAATGAGGTAATACAAATTTAAAATGTATCATGATAATTATCGGTATCACCTGATATGAAACATTTTATCGTGATAATTATTTTGGCCATATTGCCCAGCCCTATTCAACCCTAATTCAAAGAAAGGTATACACATGTACTGCTTTCAAAACATACTAATTTTCAACTTGGGTGAGACGATGTCCTCGTCATCTCGTGGAGGTCCGAGTTCCCTTCGTTTTTCTCTTAATATCTTCTCCAGAATGTTGGCGTCATTGTAAACCTAGAGTTAAACCAACAAGCTATTTATGACACAACAGAGCAGTTCGTATTTATAAAACCTAAAAAGATTCAAAAAGCTCATTTACTCTACACGGTCTTTCCAAGCTCAGTAGTAAACCTCAAACTCACTTGTGAACCTTCTTCGTTGTAGTGACGTGCATTACGAAACATCAACTTCATGCCCTCCATCATGGCGTCTTCGCTGGGGTATCTGTCAGAGCGGATGTTGTGGTCGATGGTCCTCAGGTCCATTGGTTCCAGAATAATCTTGTAGTAGTCTGGGTAGTCTTTTTTTGAGGGCTTGACCATAAACAGGTCGCAGAGTCTCCGGCCTGTGCCCATCTCCCGAGCCTCTGCCACAGCAGCGTACAGAGCCTTCATGCGGTTCTTCTTCGTGTTCTTCTTATGGCTGCCAGAGGTGATACGTTAGGGCAACTGTCAGCTGTCACAGCGTGAATGTTTAAGACTATAATACGCTCTAAACCAGTAGTTTTACTAATGCTGTAAATGTACCTTTTGCGCTTGGTGCTGCCCCCATCAGAAAGAGTAGATGACAGCATGCTATCTCCATCTTCATCATCTCTCCTTGTCAGTTCTTTCCTTTTCATCTGAATATATACACACATATTATAGATTGTAAACATAAAGCATTTGGATACTTTTTGAGTGATAAATATCGATGGAACTTGTTCAGAGTTAATGTGATGAACCATGTATAGTTTCTTTACAGGTTTATTCATCTAACAGTACTTTTAAGGGTTGGCAGAAATAAGATCAGTTCATATATTTACAAATTTTTATTAATATTTATATTTATTATAATGTAACATAAAATACAAATATTATTGTTCAAAATTAATATTTTATTAAAAAATAATAAAATATTTTTATCTTTAATTTTTAAATATATTTTTCACAGTATAAATGTATATGACGTGGAAAACAAAAAAACAAGATATCATTGGCACAAATTAAGATTTTTTTTCCCCAACAACGTTTGCGAACGTTTGGGAATTTGTGGCCACAATTTATTAAAGGGGTCATATGATGTTGCTAAAAAAAACATTATTTT
>NW_015517709.1:1481-3378 GCF_001515645.1 Sinocyclocheilus grahami | reverse complement strand
ATACATACATACATACAGGGTATCTGGCTTGGGCTCAGGGAGAATGCAGTGAAATGTAGTGTCCACTGAACAGACACATCTGGACTGTCGTTAATGAAAACAGGGTGTGAACTTCTACCCACACACAGTCCTGAGCCAGACCAGTGAAGCATGACAGGAAGAGAATGTCTGAAGTCTTCCAGACATCTACGGAGGATAAACAAAGACAATATTCACTTCATGACACTCCTTCATCATTTACAGCACAAAAAGAATGTGCAAGCTGTTTTTGTAGTTGCTTAATGATACAAAAAGCCCTTTTTAAGGATTTTTAATGATGCATTCTTTTTATTTAGGTTTAGATGCAGCTCATAGTACAGGCATTTCTCAATTTTTACATTAAAATACCTCATATAAAGTTATTGTTTAACAACAAATACTTTTATAACATTGTTAACTGTAATCTTTGTCAATTTGGTTTTCATAATTGTGTGATGACTGAATGCATTTAAAGTAAAATTTAAAATTTATTTTTAAAGTGGATTTTATTTAATAAATTTTTTTCATTTATATAAAATAGCATATTTTAATATCAGGTTTTTATCAGTTATTGCCCTTTTTTTTACATTACAACATTACAATGTACAATATTAGATCACACAGTTCCTAAAAAGAACATTGAATAGTGTTATTAAATTATTCAATGTACTTTTTTCTATATTGTATGTTATAATTTTGTAATAAATAAATGTACTTGTAGCGTTTAAAATGTCATTAATATTAATTTTAGTTCATTTCATTTATACAAAAAAGTAGAAAATTCAGTATTAGGCATTTATTTATTTCCCTTAACATAAAAACAAAAATTTCCCTACAGGAACAGTACTATAGTGAGTATGCTCTTTAAAAAAAAATTTTAAATAATAAAAGGTTCCTCTTACACTAATGTTGTAACTTGTAATTGCTACCAGATGAGGCTTCTTTCCATTCAGTTGACTGTGGGAAGCTTTAGCAATGGTAACCAAGAGGGGCGGAGCTTAGCAAAGTGTCAGTTAGCACTCTTCAAGCCTTTATCAAGCAGATCAAGAAGCATTCAACTAGTTTTTTCAGAATGCTCAGCGTTGTAGGAGGTCTGCACAGAAATGTATGTTAAATATAATATCTAGAAGCATATTTATTACTACTGTTAAATGCACAGCTGCAGAGCCTCTGCAATATGCTGCTTTCCTGGAAAAAAATCCCACAGATTGGCGGTTGGTGTGTCAGCAGGTTGTCCTGTGTTGAAGACAGACGGAGGGGGGGCGACAGTAGTAGTCATTACTGGACACGCTCCAAGGACAGGGCCTAGACGCGCTATAGTAAACTGTGCGACCAGCAAAATAAGCAGCGGGGGTTGACTGTGTAAATGCAGTCGGTCAAGTGATAACAAACAGAGGAATCCTCCGACCGCTGGTGGACAGACAGTCACACAGAAGCATGATGCAGCTCCTTTCACCATTCAATGACGCATACTTGGATAGTTTGGCAAACTGATTCAAGCAAGTACTGTATCAACACAATTCTATGCTGTCTTCTGTGTGCCTTTGATAAGGGTGACGGTAACCTACTTATCTTGGTTGCTCTTTTCCATGCAATTACAAGAAATGGTGACTGAAGCTTTCAAACTTTAAGTTGCAAAGGACTATAAAGCTATCAAAAAAGTGGTCCTTAACACTTATATGGTAAATTCATTTCAGAGTTGTTCTGAAATCATCATTTACCTTTTGTTTAGAAACCGACTGAAATTGAAAGGGTTAGTTCACCCAAAAATTAAAATACTGTTGTTAATTCAGGCCGTTCCAAACCTTGGATGACCTTCGTTCATCTTCGGAAAACAAATGAAGATATTTTTGATGAAATCCAAGAGCTTTCTGACCCT
>NW_015517709.1:0-571 GCF_001515645.1 Sinocyclocheilus grahami | reverse complement strand
CTTGCGGGAGCGGGACTGAAAAATCCATCCCACGCAGGTCTCTACCTCGATGCATGTTCATGAGAGACACTTGAGTTGTGTTGCTGTTTATTCAGGGTCAAAAAGCTCTCGGACTTCATCAAAAATATCTTCATTTGTGTTCAAAGATGAACAAAGGTCATATGGGTTTGGAATGACAGGTTGTGCAGAATTTTCATTTTTGGGTCTTTATTCTGTAATAGTCATCCCCTCCCCCCACTGCAACCATTTGAATCATTGAGCCAGTGATTTGAACTTGAGAACCATATCAGTCTGATTCATGAATAAATCACTCATACTAATCTTGTTAACCAGTTCAACTGATTCACTGGAAAGATATGACTCAAAAACTATTGGTTCACAAACCAGACAGCTATTTCTCTCTTGAACTTTAGCACTCAGTGAATGAGTCAAGGAGAGCTAGGATGGATGTGAAAAATTTGTGAATAAAAAAAGTTAAGCTTAACTATGAGTCTAGAAGACATACAATATAGCGTCTTTACCATTTTATGATATTTCTAATGTGCTTTTGTGTCCTTTTTGAAGAATAGTT
>NW_015517708.1:2536-3381 GCF_001515645.1 Sinocyclocheilus grahami | reverse complement strand
CTGAAATAAAAATGGAAACTAAATAGAAAAATAAAAATGTATAATAAAAAAGAACATAATTACAAAAACATAAAAATTGAATTGGAAATATAAAAATACATTTAATTCAAAGTATTAATAAATACTGTTGTATATTAATAATACTAAAAGACTTGTGTCAGAATGCAGGATTCACTTAAAAGTATTAAATGTCCAAACGATAGAAAGATTTTAAACAGGTCTTAAAACACACATTGTGCACCACACCAATAGTGGGGCATGTTGTCACAATGGGAACCTGCCCATTTCAGCTGATTTTAAATAATAAAACCATTATGAAGTACACAACAATTCATAAACCAGCAAATATGTATGTAGTCACAACCAAAATGACAAAACCCACGTTCTGAAGACCAATGCATTAAAAACGACCTTTATTATACAGTTGTCAATTGAATGTATGTCAATGCGATTTTAGTGTATTCCCAGAAATTACAGTCATTTTGGATTTAGAGATCTGTGTTTGTTTAACTGGATTTTCAACTCAAATCATTCTTTAGTACCTTCTGATGACAAGAATACCTTGCCAAAATCACCCACACAAACTATTCATTAAAAGAGATTGTTAAATTATCAGATGTTTTGTCTTATTAACATGTTTACATATTAAAGGCTGTTGTGGTTTTATAGTTTATTTTCAGAAGAACCTGACTGAAAGATGCATTTATTATTTATATAGCTTTGGCTTCTACTTGAGAAACATGCACATTGACTTGGGGAGTATAAAGGTTTGAAAAAAAGAAGAAAGAAGAAGTGAAGTCTTTTGGTCATGGTCAGAGCACAGCTAATGTAGGACACAAGAGAGT
>NW_015517708.1:0-2001 GCF_001515645.1 Sinocyclocheilus grahami | reverse complement strand
AAAAGAAAAAAAGCAGCGTGTATCTTTCTGTTTTTTATTGTTAATAGTTTTCATAGATTAAAATACAATTAAATGGTAGTGTAATGTAAGATTCAGGATAAGGTTGTTGTCTATTATCACTAGATGGCAGTGTTATAAAAAGGGTGTTGTGCAGAGCAAATGAAAATATGTTTTTGCAGTGAAAGGCTAGCCTAAAAACTAAAGAAAAAAAAGAAAGAAAGACACTAAAATAAAAGAGCTGGTGTTGAAATATGTGTTAGCCTCATGTCCGCATTAAAGAAAGCATTTGATGCCTCACAATTAATATTGTTTAATTTTGCAACACATACACAACAGGTAGAAGAAAGTTACTGCTCCAACTTGTCTGCTGTAAAATTACTTGCATGATATAACAGTATGACATTTTAATTGGTACATCTAGATATTCTGCTGTCTGTGCTGATGGCCAGTGGTGTGTTATTGGCCAGCACTGAGGCTGGAGTGCTTATGTAAGGGGGATCTCAATGGGGTTTTCCATTGCACAGTTGGAATGTTCTCCACTCTGCTCCTGTTTTGGTCTCTGGCCACAAGAGCAATCTGTGCCCCGCTTCGAGTTCCTGATGGCCGGAACTATAAACTGTTTTCTGCTTCACGTACTATGATTATATGCACCACATATCTGAAATTATCTCTGACGTTGACAACGTTTTTAAAGTATCCCTTTTTTGCAGTCAAAAAATAAGAAAAAACAAGTCTAAAAAAAATTAAAAATATATAAAAATAAGTTGGGTTAGATATCAGTGCACTTTCCTATTTGTAAGGTAAATGAATAATTCAAAGTGTTTTTCAATTCATGTCTATTGATTATTCATTGCATTTTATTCAGAGAGCAGACGATTGAAATGGAAGCTGATCTTTATATGCTCAGAGACAGGCTGCTGTATATTGGTCCTTTAGCTGAAGATATGCAATAAAAAAAATTTTTTTTAGGCTTGAGTTCTTGAGTCATAAATGATTAACAGTTTTTTCTCTTTAAAATTATTCATACTTCACAGCTTCTGCTGATTATGCAAAATTTCTGTAACTTGGAAGTGATGATATGTTTCCATCTTTGTTCTCATATCACCTCCTTCATAGCATTTTGCAAATGTGTTTTTAACCACAGTTACTTACAGTACATTCATTTAAGTGACAATTGATGTACCAGGGCCTTCATTAAAATGGTGGCAATCTATATACGGTGGGGTTACAGTTTATAGGTCTCTTATATCTGGTCAAAGCTTGGTGCTCGATAGAAACCAGTTTCATTCAGTCACTCTTATACTGCCTCATCATGACTCTGGTCTTCTTTAGCAGAGTGAAGCAGAGACTTTTTTCTCCATATAATACAAGCTCAAGGTCAGCGGAATAGTTCGAGGGAAACAACATACAAAAGCAACAGCCATAGCCCCAGTCAACACTAAAGAAGTTGCTGATGGTGTGTGTGTGCGTGCGTGTTGGGGTGCGAAAGGTTAAAGCTGACAAAACTCTTGCAAAACAATTTGATGAGCCAAACTGGATACAAAGGAAAACCTTGAGAGGAACTTGTGCAAATGAAATATTTTCATGCAGAAACCTGTTACGGGCAAATTGGTGTAGTGTAATAAGAGGAAGAGACTGCTGCTGCCTGTGAATGTTTATATTTATCTATATTTGTATGTTAGATATTTAAGCAATAAGGCACACAAGGTCATGATATTGAAAATAGTCATTATCTAAAATGAATCACTTGTTGTATTCCTTATTTGCAAGATTGCTTTGGATAAAATTGTTTGTTAAATTAATGTAAATGTAAATATAAAGGATGTTTTCATAACCCCTGCACCCCTTTAGTTGTGGCTATGAACGGGATAGTTCACCCAAAAAAGAAAACGCACCCCCAAGTTGTACCAAACCAGTATGAATTTCTTTCTTTTGCTGATATTTTGATAATGTCGATAATCACAGAGTTTCTGGTTTCCATTGACTTCCACAGTATTTTTT
>NW_015517707.1:1856-3382 GCF_001515645.1 Sinocyclocheilus grahami | reverse complement strand
AAAAAATGAGTAAGAAAAGTTATTTTACAGTAACTGTAAACTTACAAAGCAAATATTTACAGCTGACTTAATTTCTTCATTTTCAAACGTTAAACCATAGAGTTGCCTAATGCACATTATAAGCAACCCAAACTCAGTACAGATGCACAGATGAGTATGGAGCAGCCTTTACTGCGAACCGAGCTGCTGTAAAAGAAGATAATCTGAAACATGCACCATGGTTATTTGATTAAATCGTGGCCTTTGTTATATGATAATTGCACTTGAACTTTTTCTGTTTTATTTTTCTTAATTATGCAAGACTTTAAGAGGAATACACAGTGCAAAGATGATGATAGAATTGACCCTACTGAAATTTACACCAAATGTAGGTACGCAGTAATCAGATGCCAAACCTTAGCTCGTTGTATGGAGCAGAGCGCACAGCACTCCTGGAGAAGACCACAGAGGAGCTTCTGCCACCTGAGAAACATCTGTTTGAAGTGCGTGCTGAAAACGACGTCAAAGCCATCTACCGCGCACTGCAGCGCATTCTCCTCAACTACAAGGTACGGTCTCAATTTATTTAAAGCATAATAAAGTTGACATCACAGTTGAGCAGATGAATAACAGCTGTGTGCCTGATCGTGTGTGCAGGAGGAGCGGCGCGGTCCGACCCTGATTGCTGTTCAGTCTAACTGGGAGCTGCGCCGTCTGGCAGCTGGCATGACTGTACTAGAGGAATTCCCGGTGGTGCCGGTTCATGTTATTGATGAGATAAGCTACAGTGTACTGGACTGGCAACGGCACGGAGCTCGCCGCATGATAAAACACTACCTGAACCTGGACAGCTGCCTCTCACAGGCTTTTGATATGGCCAGGTACATCACACACTTTTATCATACTTCATACAGGTTTTATCTTGATTTGACTATGAAGATTTATTTAATTAGAATGGAAAACTGTCTTTATTTGGGTACACTAAAAATTGCACTGAAGTCAGTTTGAAATGTGAATTTGTTTTTGTAGTTGGTGTGACCATTTTCTCTCGTCTCGTTCTCCTTGGCCATTTAAACTGGCCTTTTTTGCTACTGTGCCTTTAAGATTTTATTCATAAAGACACTGGAATAGCAGTATTTCCTCCTTATATATCATCTTTGTTAGTAGGTGGGCCACATTTCTGAACCCCAAATAAGCATTGTTGACTTAATGTGGCTGGTCTTTTTGGACAGAGAATGAGATATGAACATAACGCTATATATTTATAATGCATTATCATTCAAAAATGTGGGTTTATTAAGGTTTTTTTAATGCTTTTGAAAGAAGTCTCTTATGCTGACCAAGGCTGCATTATTTGATCAAAAATCAGTAAAAACTGTCAAATTCTTAAAACTTAAAACAATTATTTTCTATTTTAATTTATTTTTGTAATGTAAATGTTATTAATTTTCTGTCTGGGTCAAAGTGGATGTATCAAATGTTTTTGTGAAAACCACGATACATTTTTTTCAGTATCCTTGGATGAATAGAAAGTTCAGAAGAACAGC
>NW_015517707.1:0-559 GCF_001515645.1 Sinocyclocheilus grahami | reverse complement strand
AATTACAAACAGGAAGGGGGCCAACACTTTTTCACACCACTGTATATATTCAAATCAAAGAACATTTGATTTTTTTTCATGCATTTACCCCTTTAAACCCTTAGAAAGTCAAAATTAGAGAGCATGCTAGGAGAAGCTGACTTCAGACTTCTGTAATGTAATGTCCTTTCCTCTGCAGGTATTATCACCTGCCTGTGGGAAATCTGCCTCAGGACATTTCTATATTTGGATCAGATCTATTTCTTGCACGTCATCTGAGAAAGCACAACCACTTATTGTGGCTGTCACCTACGGCACGGCCGGACCTCGGGGGGAAAGAGGCTGATGACAGCAGACTGGTGATGGAGAGTGATGAGAGAGGCTCCATGGACATCAATAGCCATGGCTGCTACTCCACAGGTAAGCAAATTCAGTCCGATGCACTGAGACGCAGGATCTGACACCATAGACTAAGAGAACAACAGATATTAAAGACACTGCAAGAATATTGTATTTGTAGCAGATGATTACAGTGTAACCTATATATCCACTGGTTGTTATGGTTTTATCTCTGATTTGT
>NW_015517706.1:0-3382 GCF_001515645.1 Sinocyclocheilus grahami | reverse complement strand
AAATATTTAAATAAAAATGGATGAAAATGAAAATAAATGGGTCAAAAAGTGACATTTATAATGTAACAAACATAAATGCATATATAGCCAATACAAACACAAGCGCACTAAGTGGAAATGCTAAACCAAAAATGCTCTTTATATATACATTGGTGTTAAATAATGAGTCGAGATCAGCAAAACATGTCATCTACTGTATAGAGATGTATAGAGATTTTTTTAAGAGATAAGTTGCTTGTGGCTTTAAAATGATGGGGGAGAAGCAGAGAGAAACGAGTTGACTCCCCATTAACCAGCTGGTTTCCCAGCACCTATCAGCTTTTCAAAGGTGAAAAGGCTTAATCGAGTCTGCAAAATGGGGATGATTAAGGTCACCGAATAAAAACGCGTTCGAAAATCATTGCTGAGCGCGTACTCAACCTTTAGCAAAGAGCAATCCTGTGATTCAGACCAATTTGCGGACAAACAAATAATCATTCGGGCCGTGATTGTGCCACAGTTACTTTCACACTCTACCAATGCAGCAATTTAGCCCGAGTGATTTCAACTTTAATCTGTAATAAAAATAAAGCGAGCGGGCTGTTAGCGCTTAGCTTGTTAGTGAGCTCTCCTGTTATTATTGCAGAAGAAACAGGAAACACTTGCGCTGATTGGATCTGGGAATTCATGATCATCTAATTATGCTAAGTTCCACTGAGGGAATGTCTTTGAGGAGCGTCAACAAAAAGGCTTAATAACTGACAGCGAGGGGAATTTTTTCAGTTTAGGCCATCGCCAAATATATTTCATGTAAATGATGATAAACAATAGATAAGACAGAAATGTTATGAGAGAGGTAGCCATATGCAGGCATTATTTGCATATCGTATTGTGCCAGGTTTTTACATTTCTGTCAGAGCTCCAAGGTGCTTTATGGTTTCCGATGAAGAAATAAAAGATCAAAATCTGTTGCTACCGCAAAGCTTCAGTGTCTCTCCGTTTTGCTGTCGTTTCTGGCTAATTAAATTCCACCCTGAGCACTGCTGTTATGGCTGGCTGACAGGTAACGTTATAAACGCATAATTCACATGCGACCAAGCACCTTTCGACACAAGCCTTCCATTATTAGCAGCCGCTTTTAATGGTGCTATTTGTGCTGCAGTGCTATTAAATGGTACGTTTCGGCTATGATGCTAAAAATGGACATTAAAATGACAGTCTTTAAACTAGATTTGCATTTCCTTCTGGAAATGCGAGTGCTTGCAAAGCAGCAAAAGCATAGTGTTAGTTTTTGACGAGATGTTTTAGATTTAGCTTAGGTTTTCAGCAACCAATATAGTTGGAAATATTGTAACAAGCTATAGATCGAGGTAGATATTTATAGAACAGATCAACATATATTATATTAGCTATCTGGCCTAGAACCAGTTTAAAAGGAAGTGAAATTAATATTATAAAGTTAAATTAAATTAAAATAAGATAGATCGATTTTTTATGTTATTTTTCAAAGAGAACTTCTTTTGTTTTTCGCAAGGAACCTCTAGTTCCATTACATGTATGTATATTTTATGGCTGTCAATTAATAAAAAATGCATTTGTATTCAGTTATTACTGTTTATTATTTTAATCATTTATTTTACAACAAATTAATATTTTTATGAATTATTGTTTAAAAAAAACAACCTTTTTTCAATTGTTTAAACAAAAAAATGCTAAATGTATTAAAATGGACATTAAATCCACTTTGCATTTGAGATTATGCTAGTGTTTGCAAGACCGCAAAAGCATAACGTCGTGTTTTGATAAGACGTTTTAGATTTTGCTTAGATTTTCGGCAACCAATATTGTCCGAAAACATGTAACCTTATTGAAGTAAAATAGGTTGTGAATGCCTTTTTTTAATTCTGTCTTTTAAAGCAATGGTTTGCTCAAAAAGTTAAACTTTGCCATCATTTATCATGTCATTACAAACCCATATGACTTACTTCTGTGGAAAACAAATAGAGTAATTTTGAAGAATGTCCATGCTGCTCTTTCTGACTGCCAAGTTTTAATAACACACACAATTATCATGTATTATGAAAGCAGTCCATGAGACCTGTGCACTACACTGAAGAAAATTACGTATAATTTACTTTAAAACCATTTTTACTCAGTAAATTGAACAAAAATTACAAATAAATGGCAAGTAGCACATTGAAACTGTATTTTCTTGTAAAACATACTCTAGTCATAATGTCCAATATTTACAATCTCAAAATAATCATTTTTACAGTGTACGTTTCAAGCCCTCTAAAGCCATACAGACGGAAATTTGAGTCAATATTTGTAGGGATGAATCTGATTTAAGATTTCAGGTGCCCAGTTTATTACACTATAAATGCAATATGGCTGTGGAAACTTTTGCCAGGGGGACGTTTGCATGCAAGCTGGTGTTTTTAGAGACCGTTACATCACTTGTTAGTGCGACATGGGAGTAGCAAGAGAGACAGCGTGGGAGAAATGACACCGGCGTGTCGGGAACGGGTGAACGCGGCACATGGAGGGGAGCAGATGCGCTGACAGAGTGCGGGATGTGGCACGACGGCTTGTGAATGCAAAAAAAAAATCTCCGGAAGGTCAGATCTGGCGAGACGGTTGAGTCATTTGACCGTCTGCTCGGGATCTAGTAGAGGTGATAATCTCCCTGCGGTGGTGTCAGAATGCCCCGCTAACCTGCAGATAGACCTTTCACTGCACAAATCCCAGGTTTTCAATGACCTCTCTCTATGCTTGAACTGTGCCAGCTGAGTGGTGCACTCACACCCCTAATTTGCTTCCAGGCGTCCAATGCAGGGGCTTGATGAAAGACCGAAGGCGAGTGGAGTGAGAATTTGCCCCACACTGGGGTCTGTTACAGGTTCCTCATGCACTGAGAACGTCCGCATCTGTTCATTTCTACAGAGAGACCTTGAAAACATTCCAAGATTCTCCTTTTATCACAGTTAGTGCATGAGGGGTCTGTGATGCTGTCTCTGTGAAGACCCTCGAATCTAATGGTGCCCTACATACGCGTTTAGAGGTTGTAAGAGTGGTGTGACGTGCGTTCAAGTGATGCTCTTTCTTGTTCTTGTTCTGATGGGAAGTGCAGCTTGGTTGTGTAAGAATAAGCAGCTGAATGAGCAGGAGTGTGAGGATTCCTCTCCAGTCTGATGCTTCTGGCGAATTTGAAAGCCGTAATTATGATGTGATGTGCATTCAAGTAGTGGACAAAAAATGGGCCATTGTTCACTTCTCAACTGGGACAGAACAAATGAAGTGCTTTATATATAGTTTCTTCTGCTCACAAAGGCTGCATTTATTTGATCAGAAATACAGTAAAAAAAAAAAAAAAAGTAATATTGTGAAATATTACAATTTAAAA
>NW_015517705.1:2596-3382 GCF_001515645.1 Sinocyclocheilus grahami | reverse complement strand
GTAAGTCGCTTTGGATAAAAGCGTCTGCTAAATGACTAAATCTAATCTAAATCCATATTAGTAAAATAATATATGAATAATAATATATAGTATATTATATTAAATTAATAATCAATTAATAATTACATAATTTACATAATAAGATTTATATTTAGATATTTATATACGGACACGTATACAAATATACAGTACATGTGTAAGTATATAGATACATGTAATCCTTCGAATAATATATATCAAAGATGTGTGATGTGACACGCATAGTTTGATTTGGCAGCATCTAATCTACTAATGTTTTGTGATTTGGATGGCGGGAAAAATGGCACCAGAGAAAAGAGATGTGAAGTGTTTGAAAGCTAGTCTGTTTTCATACCTTCAACATCTGTTTCTCAGTTGTTCCTCGATGCAGATCTAAGAACTGATGGACAACAGCAGGACATCGTTCGATTCCCTCCATCAGCCTGAGCTGTTACAAAATGACTTTGCAGCTGTGAATCAGTGCGGCCAAAGATCTGTGTGACATGAACTCATCCACCTGAACACATTCCCACAAACACATCTATGTACATAATTCGACTTCACCGGGGAAAAAAAGCAATTCCCCGTGCTGCGCTGACGGGATATTTTTGGCCTATCGATCCGGTGCTCTGTTTTGCCTGAGGTTCAGTAAGACAGAACCGTTGCACAACATATTAGAATGTCACTAGAACAATCTCAATTTTCCAGCACAAGAATCGCGAGCGCGACCCCCGCCCGTCAGCATGTTCTCGATTACTCACAGCTGGG
>NW_015517705.1:0-985 GCF_001515645.1 Sinocyclocheilus grahami | reverse complement strand
TGTCTCATAAGCCATGTGATAAACAAGGATTTATCCCCATGTAATTAGCAATGTTTGTGAAACCGTGCCGGTTCTATGTTGATATACAGGCCCCGCTGTGCTCACCGGCTCTCTGTCATTTCGCGCCTTTGCGTCTAGGAAATGCTCCTGTGATGCTTCACAGCCTGGAAACAGTAACATTATTGTTGAGAGAGTTTAACAGAGCAGGTGGAAGAGCAGAACAGGACGGTCTTGTGGCTAAAAGGCTTATTTGTTGACAGACCGGATGGTTTCAGAGTGTTAGCATGGTTGGATGGATAGCTCACCCAAAAATGAAACTTCTGTCATGATTTTCTCACCCTCATGCCATTCCAAACCTGTATGTGTTTCCTTTGTTGAAGATGAAAGAAGATATTTTGAAGAATGTGGGTAAGGAAACTGGTCCCTATTGACATAGTATGGGAGAAATACTATGGAAGTTTTTCTAAATATATTCCTTTGTGTTCGACAGAAGAAAGAAACTCACACAGGTTTGAAGCAATTTAAGGGTGAGTAAATTGTATTTTGGATGTTAGTCTTCAGGATGATGGTGCACTGGTTTCCTATCAGGCTTTTAGCTAGCCACCAATCACCAACTTTACATTCTAACCTGGTTAAACCAGATGTAGTTGGTGCACTACCTAGACTGGCATCACTGGCATCTAAACCCGTTTGACTTACTTTTTTTTACTGTTAAACACAAAAGAAGATATTTTAAAGGAAGACAATGGGGTCCAAAAACATCATTAAACCCCACTGACTTTTAATGTTTTTTTTGTTTTTGGGTATACTATCCCTTTAAGTTGCATGAAAACTAACGCAGTTGGTTGTGTTTTGGATACTAGTTTTCAGTATGATGGTGTGCTGGTTTCCCAACAGACTTTCAGCTACATGTAGCTAAACAAGCAACTTTACCTTCTAACCTGATTAAACCAGACGTAATTACCGTATTGGCCCGAATGTAAGA
>NW_015517704.1:2807-3384 GCF_001515645.1 Sinocyclocheilus grahami | reverse complement strand
TTTCTTTTTTTATGGTTTTAGTTAACTATAACAACCCTGAAACAGAAAATATTGCCCTCCAAAAAAGGAAGTAGTAAGACATAAGAAAAGAAACTTCTGAAAATAACCATTATTCACCTAATATGGCTTCTTCTTGCAGGAGATCTGTGTGTGTCGAACAGAGAGCCCTTGCTCTGCTTCCTGTTCACTGGCTCTGAGAAAACAAATGAAACGCATTCAAAAGGCAAAATCATTCATTAAAATAGCCAATAATCGCATGGCATGGAAAAATCTGAGGGTCATAAGGATGTTTTAGGTGCTCAAGCAAGTGAGTATCAATGAAAACTGCCTGAGCATAGTCTGGAGAAAGTACCAATTGGGGGTGCTTCATATCGCTGCACAGTTTTACGCTGCCTGAGGTTATAAGGTCTGTCGTTCTCCTCTCCAGCCTCTTCTGCCTCATCTCCTTCATCGTCTTCATCATCATCAGCCTCCACATCTTCATCCTCCTCTCCCTCTTCGTGAGACTCTTTATAGAAAAAAAAAATAAAAATAAAAACAAAGAGAACTCTTTAGAACGAACAAACTAAACTTTTTC
>NW_015517704.1:0-2023 GCF_001515645.1 Sinocyclocheilus grahami | reverse complement strand
TCCAGACTCTAGGACCTTGATTTCCAAATGAAATACAAAACTTGCTCTCATCTGAAAAGAGGACTTTGGACCACTGGGCAACAGTCCAGTTCTTCTTCTCCTTAGCCCAGGTAAGATGCCTCTGATGTTGTCTGTGGTTCAGGAGTGGCTTAACAATAGGAATACGACAACTGTAGCCAAATTCCTTGACACGTCTGTGTGTGGTGGCTCTTGATGCCTTGACCCCAGCCTCAGTCCATTCCTTGTGAAGTTCACTCAAATTCTTGAATCGATTTTGCTTGACAATCCTCATAAGGCTGCGGTTCTCTCGGTTGGTTGTGCATCTTTTTCTTCCACACTTTTTCCTTCCACTCAACTTTCTGTTAACATGCTTGGATACAGCACTCTGTGAATAGCCAGCTTCTTTGGCAATGAATGTTTGTGGCTTACCCTCCTTGTGAAGGGTGTCAATGATTGTCTTTCTGGACAACTGTCAGATCAGCAGTCTTCCCCATGATTGTGTAGCCTAGTGAACCAAACTGAGAGACCATTTTGAAGGCTCAGGAAACCTTTGCACGTGTTTTGAGTTGATTAGCTGATTGGCATGTCAACATATTCTAATTTGTTGAGATAGTGAATTGGTGGGTTTTTGATAAATGTGAGCCAAAATCATCACAATTAAAAGAACCAAAGACTTAAACTACTTCAGTCTGTGTGCTCTGAATTTATTTAATACACGAGTTTCACAATTTGAGTTGAATTACTGAAATAAATGAACTTTTCCACGACATTCTAATTTATTGAGATGCACCTGTAGTATGCAAATATTCTGTATGCATCGAATACCCGGTTGGCCTACTATATTAGCCAGAATCTGCTATAACTCAAGTACACTGAAATCAGTACAGAAGCTGTGTTCGGAATGGCATACTACCATACAACTCCTACTATATTGCAGTATGCTATGTGAATAATGTGAATAGTATATACATTTTCTGTATGCATGGAATGCCCGGATTTAGGGATGCACGATATATCGGCGGCCATATCGTTATCGGCCAATAAATGCTATTTTTTATATTATTTATATTATTTATAAAATTAGGTCGATATCTTTAAGCCGATAAATTATGTATTATTTCCGCTGGTTGAACCACTTCACGTGCTTGCTGCTGGCCACTAGGGTTTTGATCGTCGCTTCTGTGACGTCGCACAAAGCAGACGCGCGCGTTGCAAGAGCTGCTGCTAGAGAGAAGATAAGATGTCAGCGGTGTGGGAGTTTTTCGTCGTGAAAAAAAGAGGACACCAGACTTGCAATCTGTAACAGCTACAAATGCGAGGTAATGCGAGGGGGCAGTAGAACAAAAAACGTCTCGGGTTACTTATGTAACCATGGCTCCCTGAGGGGAACGAGACACTGCGTCCTCTAGGGGTCGCTATGGGGAACGCCTCGTCGTGACCCGTGTCTGAAGCCTACATTGAAAAAACACCAACTTGTTTGGCCGGCGACAGCCATGATGTCACTACCGTCGCAACTAGTACAAAATAGGCGCCGGTAGCGCACATCATCACTTCTTCGTCTGAAGCTTGTGTCCGCAGCTTGGCACAAAAAGCTAGAGGACGCAGTGTCTCGTTCCCCTCAGGGAACCATGGTTACATAAGTAACCCGAGACGTTCCCTTTCGTGGAACTTCGAACTGCGTCCTCTAGGGGTCGCTATGGGGAACGGTATACCCACGCCGCCATGCTGAGGGGAGTGCAAGCCAGAACCATGGCGAGCCACTAAGTACCAACTACACCATATCGCTATGGGAGTTGCCCCTGTCTGGACTTAGACTGCTGTCAGTGACATTACTCCCGACGGCCAGAAGCCTAGGCTGCCAAGGGACATTACTAGCGCCTCACAGTGCTCTGCAGGTCCCACTGGGACAAGATTGGTAGTAGAACCCAGGCTACCAATAGTCTACCACGGGAACCAGTCTCTCGAGATTAACCTCCTGGGTGTAATGAGGGCGGCTGGCTTGGTGCCCAGAACTGCGGGACGG